>NC_048307.1:8953394-9017283 GCF_013100865.1 Trachemys scripta elegans | reverse complement strand
CACTTCTTCAGATGCAAGCCTGAATGACTTGCATCTGAAGAAGTGAGGTTCTTACCCACGAAAGCTTATGCTCCCAATACTTCTGTTAGTCTCAAAGGTGCCACAGGACCCTCTGTTGCTTTATCCTAAACCAAGTGACAGTAGGTCTCTGGAGTAGCCATACTAACTGTCCTAATTCTTGAGAAATCATCCCCTTCCCTCCAAGTCAGGGCTATAAGGATATAACTATGTTTATGGTTTGTTTTGTACTTGGAGAAATCAGTCTGTCTTCATACTCTCTGAAGCAGCCCACTCTGGCAGCCTACCACAATCCCCCTGCCCTATCTGGGCATAAAACCAGCTTCTCCCCACCTGATATTTTTTATGAAGTTGCACCATGTGGGTTAAACTCTTGTCAAGACAAAGAGTTGCAAGCTTTCTGCAGGTTCTCCTCACATTCAGAACAAGGTCTGTGCAAGAAACGTAGCTCAGGATGTGCAAAAGGATCTCATCTGAGAACTCCATCAGGTTGATGCCATTACTGTCCTCCCCAATCTCTGCACTCAGCGTCTCCTGAAAGGAAAAAGCAGCAAGTCAGTTCGGAAGCCTCATGGAGTTAATGAGACACAGAGGAGAAAAGACAGACCTGGGAAGAGCAGGATTTATAAAATAAGCCGAGGTGGAAATGGATTAAGCCTCACGGATTGAGCCATTGGTTACTACTGTCTACAGAGACCGACTTTCCTCTAGATCAGATTTTGCACTACTGCCTTGCCAATACTGCAGTGCCTTCTCCTTGTTTTGCCAATTCATCAGCCTCCTTCTACGTGCTGATTTAGAAACAGAAGAAAACCCTTTTATGCTCATTCTGTCTTGTAGTTTATTGCTACAGTGTTGTTACTAAACTAGTTAATTCCCAGTACTGCCCAAGACCTGCTTGGGAGTTAGGAAAGTGATTTTCCCCTTCTTCAGAAATGCAACCTATCACCTCTATTCCCCCCTACCCTCAAAACGTGTGATTAAATAAGAACCTCTTACTTTGCCTCATCTTTTATACCACCATCTGCCTTCAGTTTATTTGTACATTTTATGTCAGATGTTTACATCGTTTAAAAGTACAGAAATTGCAAAGTCATATTCCACCTCTGTTTTTCCTTTTTATCCTCCCTCCCTTGAGATCACATGTTGTGGCAAGAATTCCCAGCTAACAGACTATTAATCCCAGAGCTCATCAACACTGCAGCAGCCATTGGGAATGATTCTGTAGCAAAATAATACTCCCAGGCCTGAGTGTCTGGCATTTACAGCATGCCTACACAGAGATAAGAACAAAACTAGATTATTAAAGACCCTCACGGAAATCCTGTCCCATTGAAATCAATGCAAATTTTGCCACTGATTTTGATGAGGGCCAGGATTTCTCCTCCTGTCTTTAAAAGGGAAACGGAGTTTGCTGAATTGACTGAAAGCAGTGCAGTACCCTAAATATATATGATATAGGAGTTTGGTCCTATGGTCAGACTCTGTTTTAAAAGTCTAGACATACAATTTCTAAACTGGGAGAAAACATTTTAAGCCAGTACAGACAACAAATACCCAGCACAGACATGGCCAAACACCCCACCAACACACTGCACTACAGCTAGAGCACTGAAACAGCTGAACCGCTCCTTTAAGGATCATTTCAGAAACAGTTATTATGCAGTTCTCATGGATAAAAGATGCACGAAGCAAAGATCACAATTTATAAATTCCTGCTAACTCATAGAAAGAATTCATCCACTAGTAAGATCCTAGATAGTTCCCCTTCCAGTTTAACTAAACAACCCATAACCAGGCCGGGCACTGACATGGAAGTGAAAGGATCACCTGGCAAGCCCCAGAATGAGCCTACTTTGATCTAAGGTTACTTTCCATTCATTTTTACATTCTAATCCCTTCCACGGTTCTTTCATTTGTTCTAATCAAAAACAAGTATGACAACAGTCCTTGGGTCTCAAAAGAAAGCCAAGCCAAAACAACATCAACAGGAGAAAAACAACTCTGGAGCAGGCACGCGCGCGAGGCTAGAATCATAGACATGTAGGGCTGCAAGGGGTCTCAAGAGAAGAGGTCATCCCGTCCAGCCCCCTGCCCTGAGCCAGGCCCAAATAAGCCGAGATCATCCCTGACAGATGTTTGTTCAGGGGATTCCGCGAGGTGAAACACGGGGAATGTGGATGGTATGGTTGAGAAAGGCGCCAGGCTGCCATCGAGGGCCCCGGCCAGAGCAAGGGGGCATCAGTGCGGCGCCCCCCGCCCCCACCCGAGAGGGGGGGCTAGGAGAGCTCAGCCTCCCTGGCCCACTCAGCGCAGGGCCTTGCGGGGGGGGGACGGGGGAGGGATATACGGGGATGGAAGGGGGGGAGCTGGGCCAGCAGGGCCCGTAGGGAAGAGGCTTTGTGGGGAGGGATGAAGGCAGGAGGGGGCGGAGTCGGATAGAGAGGGGAGGGGGTTGCTATGGGGCCGGGCGGGGGTTGCTATGGGGCCGGGCCGCTGCCCCTCTCCCGCAGCTTTACCTGTCCCGGGTCGAACATGGTCCCCCAGCAGCTGCCTCCAGAGCCCGGGCCGCCCTCTCGAGCCGCTTAAACAAGCCGCTTCTCCGGCTTCAGGATCACCCCACACTTCCGGCGCACCTCTGACCTCACTTCCGCTCTTTCTCCTGGGCCAGCTCCCTGCCTTCATCTTGGGAGTGGCATTAGCGTCTCAGCGCCGTCCTTTTGCCACCATGTTGGGAGTGACGCCCATTCGTGCCGCCATCTTGAGTGTGGCCGTGGCTCTCGCCCCCTTCCTAGCCGTCATGTTGGGAGTGGCACTGGGCAATCCCTGATCCCTTATGGCAATTTTTCCAAACCTTCTTTGAGCCATGGTATGGGATTACACGGAAAATCGTCTCTAGACTCTTTGCCATAGGTCCTGATAGCCTGGGCCAACAAAACCTATGAAAGATCTCATCCCATACTACAGTCTTAGGGTTTTCAGAGTTGCCAACCCCAAACAACGAGTCAGGTGCCCAAAAAACCCCATAAACTTGGTTTAGAAAGAAGGATATGTTATTAAAGTAATACATGGGGGAGAGGGTCTTTTAACTTGCCTTCCGGTTTCTGAGCTATTAGGGAAACACGTTTTCAAGCATTTATCACAGCTAATAATTTACTCTATTTTTAAATGGAAGCCAGGGTTGTTGCATAATCCCATGACTCCAAGCGCTGGGACTTTTAAGACAAGCATCAAATACGGTGAGATTCGTGATAAACTCATAAGAGTTAGTAATGCTAGTTTCAGATTACTTTTCTATAGAATCCTGTGAAATTTCTGCAGCTTCATATTGGTTTCAGCCCTATTAAATTTTATAGGACTTTACCGTAAGGCCTGTCTATCTACTATCACAGGCTACTCCCTCATTGAAAGCATTTATTGTACCCTGTTGCAAACAGAGTACAACATTTCAGACATTTATTCATTAATTAAGCCTCAATCCTGCTGTCGGATCGTGCAGATGGACTCTTTTGTTCGTGTGGATCAAGCTGCAGGGGTGTGGCCTTACATTGTGTGATGCCAAACACAATGAGGCCCTGATCCCACCTGGGGCTTCTATGTGCTATTGCAATACACTCAAATAATAGTATTATGGGATGGTAATGCATTCACTCAATAGCTAGTGAAATAAAAATAAACATATAGGAAAAATTAAACCCATCTGTTTAGTCAAGGTTTGCTCAACGAGCTGAAAATGGGGTATACAGTCTGCACACAGCTGATTGTGGGGTTAAGTTTCTTTAGATTTAATTTGACTTTAGTTAGTTATCTCTATATTGTTTAAAACAATTTATGAGCAATAAAACCTAGACAAGAATCCATCCTTATTGGTCAATGCATTTCAGAGAACCTTCTGATTGTGTATTTAGCTAAATGTATTATTATTAATAATAATAAACATGTATGTTGTGATACCGCTAAGAGGCTGTCACTTCATTGCCTCATTGAATTAGACACTCGCAAATATATAGTGAATGACAATCACATAAACATAAATTTCACTGTATCTGTGCCCAGAAACATTGCGAGGAGGCCAGTGAAATTTTTTTAAAATATATCTTAAATGGTGTCAGGTAACACTGCCTGGGCTACTGAAAAGCTAGCCCCAAAGCCCATGTCTCCCATCCACAGCAACGGATCCATTCTGATGTGGTTTGCTTTGAGCCAGGCACCAACTCACTTCACATCGTTCCACAAGCGATACGCCATCATAGACTTTAGCTCCAAACAGACCGAGAGGTTGCTCACAAACTCCTAGCATAATTCAAACCCACGACTCAGCTTTGCAAATGTCAGTCAACCCCTTGAGAAGTCATCCCAAATGACCCTGAGCAGCAGTTACTGATCCCTACAGCACAATTCCGGCTCCGCCTATGAGTCGCTGGGTGGCCCTTGCTTCCTGTTCTGATTGGTGTATTCAAATAAAGTTTGATTATTAACACATCTAGCTTTGCAGGGCATTGCAGTTTTGTTTTCCCAAATGCATTTGTTCATTCGCTGGCTTCCATCCAGATCCACTTTCAGGAGGGAATGCAAAGGCCTTGCCAATATTTGCAATTATCCCTGATCCCGCAAGCGTAGCAGCTGCACTGAGGCAAATCTCAAGTGTAGACAAAGAAAGCCAAGGTAGAGCTCACCCTACTTTTGTATCCCACACCCACTCGGTGTGGCACTTTGTCCCCTTCTTGTGGTGACTTGGCCACATGCAGAGGTTGATAAGTCTTGAATACTGCGCCCAGTTCTGATTGGCCCATCTCAAAAAAGATATATTAGGATTGGAAATGGTACAGAGAAGGGCAACAAAAATGATTGAGGGTATAATGGAACAGCTTCCATATGAGGAGAGATTAAAAAGAGTGGGGCTGTTCAGTTTAGAAAACAGATGACTAAGGGGGAGGGGAATATGATAGAGGTCTATAAAATCATGAATGGTGCGGAGAAAGTGAATAGGGAAGTGCTATTTACCTCTTCACATAACACAAGAACTAAGGGTCACCCAGTGAAATTGATAGGCGGCAGGTTTAAAACAAACATAAGGAAGTATTTCTTTACACAGTGCACCGTCAACCTGTGGAACTCATTGCCAGGGGATGTTTTGAAGGCCAAAGTATAACTGGATTCAGAAAAGAATTAGATAAGTTCATCTCTATCAACAGCTATTAGCCAAAATGATCAGGGACGCAAGCCCATGTTCCTTGTGTTCCTAAACTTCCAACTGCCAGAATCTGGGATTGGATGACAGGGGATAGATCACTCAAAATTGCCCTGTTCTGTTCATTCCCTCTGATGCATCTGGCATTGGCACTGTCAGAAGGCAGGATACTGGGCTAGATGGACCATTGGTCTGACCCAGTATAGCTGTTCTGATATTCTATAGCATCAGCTAACAGAAACATCTCTTTAGGCACAAGGTGCAGCTTGTGCTTTAAGATTCAGAAGTCCAGGGTTCAATCCCCACTGCTGATGACTCACCGAGGAACGTTATATTGCACTTTCAAACAGATGGTGAATGCAACTTACCTCATTTGCATTGCTGGCTACTGATGGCTGAATCTCAAGTACAGAAACCACCAAAACGATGGTTTTTCTGTAGCTACATGTATGGTTTTAGATTTGTTTTCATATAAAGGATTCCTTAAAGATGACCTAGAAAGGACAAAAATGAGTAATTGCCCTGTTTCTTTCTGAAGTCATGAACAAGGTATTAAAAGACTAGGGAGTGATTGTATTTTTAACCTTAGAAATATCAGGAGCCTTATGTCTTGTCATACCTGTTTTGCTAGCAGTGTCCCTTGGAGGGCCCAGAGCTATGGAGTGAGAGCTCTTTCAACCCTTGATTGATTGATGGCAGAGAGTGTAGCATCTTTAACAAGACATGTATTACGCTCACTATTTGGCAAGTGCTGGAGTTAAATAGAAGTTATCAAAACCAAACCAAAAGGATATTTTAAAGTCTGAATAACAATCACCCAGCCCCCTCAATCAGGATTGACTTGCTTAGTATGGGTGAGATCACTAACCTACCCATTCTCTAGTCATCCATAGAATTTTTCATGCAAAAAGGGTAGACACGACCTGAATTTCCAATGTAACATACAGGCAAAATAAACAACTAAAACAACAGGACCAGCATGATAGGCGTAAAACACCTGGAGGGCAGCGTCTGTGCTGTGCCTCCAGAAGGTGTAGCACAGAAGGTGAAGGTGGAGGGAACATAAATGTGGCTGCTGTAGGGACTATTAAGGCTCCCAGTGTAACTACAGCAATCTCCCCGGTGATGTCCATGCATTGCAATGAAAGTTGGAATAGCTAATAGCATGTGATACGGCCTCATCCCTCTTGCCACCAGTTTGCCGCCTACTTGGGAGTTATGGGGGGGGGGAGGGTAGAGGGCAAGCCAGAGCACAATGCCACCTCTAGCAACTATATAATGTAGTTTAGCAGCCACTTTGCCAAAAAACAGACACACCACTCGCTTCAGAACATGGAACTCTTCCTCTGAGCGTAAAGAATATTTACAACCCATTTCAATGACAAAATCCCAGTCAAAACATTCTTTATCTGCTGCTTGACAATAGACTTTTCCCAAAGGGGGCATGTAATGCGTTGACACCATATGATAGCTTAGTTTGTTTGCATGAGTATAACCTGTAGCCACCAGCTCTGCACCTTCACTGGTGCTACACACAGCTGCTAAAAAGAATTGTACCACCACTAACGATAAGCATTTCTTCTGCAGTGTAACTAGCTATACTTTTTGTTAACTAGAGCTTGCCAGGCTATCTGTAACAGCACCATCTGGTGGCACCCAATAATATTCCCAGTGGTTGGGAAACATTGAAAAGTAAGGAGGCTGATGATCAATTAATGCAGGAGTTAAATCCCAAAAGAAGAAACAATCTCCTTTACCAAGGACATCACTAATCTGTTTCGATAGCTTGCACCCATAAGCTGATCAGTGAGGTGACTTCCTTGTTCCCAAGCTGACTTCAGAGCACACATCTTGCTGCTGGTGTCTACCTATATCACTAGTGAAAGTTGAGCACTCTGAGGGGAGAAGGACGAAAAACCAGGTAAGTCTGGGCCCAATTAGCCTTCTTCTCCCAATCAAATGAAGTGTGGCATTGACTGGGAAGTTGAGTGAAGGCTAGATGGCTGAGGGTTAAACCCATGACATGGTGTCTCAAAGATGGTTGAGGAAGGTGAAGCTAAGACAAATGGGAATTCTTGGGCCTTCCAGTAGGATATGGAAAAATCCCCTAAAAAATCCAAATGAGGGTGGATCCTAGTCACTGGCACCCACAATACTGACACCCATACCAGGTACGGCTGAGAAATCGACTTACCCAATGGCCAAAGTGCCAAAGAAAAAAGGATTTACTTGGATTCTGTATTGAGAGTACGCTGAGGAAGTCCCAGCAGCATTAGGTGCGGCGCACCTGTTCACTGATCAGTGACCGGGGTCTGAAGGCCCAGCTAGGTATAAAGTGAGAAAGCAGAGACTGGAACAAGAGGGACTCCCCCATCTGGGAAGCTGAAGGCCTTATTTGAAATGCAAATACATTTGATGAATAAAGTACTAAATTTAGCGCTGAATCCATGTCGTGGTTCACTGACGAACTCATGCAATGATGTAAATAACACGCTGCCCTTCCATAGCCTCTTTCTTCTAAGGAGCTCACGGCCACTCTACCATGGTGGGTATCGTTCTCCCTAATCTACAGCCGAGGAAAGCAGCACAGCGACTGTGAACTTGCACATGGTCACAGTGAGTCAGTGGTAGCACAGGGTCTCCTGACTCCCGGGCCTCTGCCACAACCAGTGCACCGTGCATGACTACTTTTGATGAAGGACAACGCATTCTTCCAGTGACCAGTGATTCAGTGGGATTAGAGTCAGTGGAAAGATATATTACCCCCAAACCTATGCAATGGCTAGAAATACATTCCCAGATCTAGCTCAACACTAATTAGCGTTAGGAAGAGATGACTATGTATAAAAAACATCCCCTCGCTCGCTAAAGGAAAACACCCCAGGAGTTGAGAGTCCTGAGTAGTGAGTAATGTTTTCCCCAGGGTGACACAAAATTCTTTTCTCCAGCATGTAATCACTAAGAGACACAATTACCAAGCCTTATCCAAGGAACCTAATAAGAATCTATGCATGTTCGACTTGGCATAACGCATAAAGTTCTTGGTTAGCCAAGGCGATAAGCTATACCAGAAGAACCTTGTGCACTTCAGTGGTCGGTTGACTGTAGCTGCAAGGGAAAAGAATCAGAGAAGCCCTTGCAAAAGCATTTCCAAAACCACTTTGATAACCCTGACCTCACTGAGAAGCCCTCGTAAGCAGGAAACACAAGCGCTGCCACCTTAAAAACAAACATCCTCTAGTGAAACAATTCCTCCTGTTGAGTTATATAGATATATGTGTATATGGTCTTCCTGTGTCTGTTACTGCTGAGGATAGTTGCCTGGCCACTTAGATCTTCATAAATAGCTGCCTCCTGCTGTTTCTTTCCCCTGCACCTCTTACGTCATAATCTTCTGTTTGTATCCCAACCACCATTTCAACAGCAACTTCTTCAGTCAGAAAGGAAAGCATGAGTTGGACTCTTATACACAAGCTCCATGGCATCTCCATGCTCTAAGGACAAGCTAAGAGACATGGGTTTAGATCATCCTCTATGCCCCCGAACACGTGTTCGGAAACTGAGTTTCTGTAAGTAAGTATATATTAATACGGTGACAGACCAAGGCCAGCAGACTCAAAAGTAAGCTGAGCTCCCATCGTTAATACACTGCCGTTCACAGGCCTGCACGCTGGAAGATGGTTTACACCGTAGGCAGCTTGATAGCTAGGCACGGCAGGACAAGGCCGAAAAAGCAGATAAAGACTGAATTTTAGTCTCAAACTGGTTCCTGCCTTCACTCTGTTTTTAAGGGTGATCAATTGGCAGTCCTTTAGTGCTGGTAGGCAGGCAGACTATAAAAGCCTTGGGAAATCATTACACAGCCTGGCTCAGCCCCTCTCAACTGGATGAGAGGGGAGGCCTGACCCCATGTGCTGTTGTTCGTGCTGGAACATCCTCCTTTGAATCCCTCAAGGCTACCTATAGTGTAAAAAATAAATAAAAGTTAATACAGATGTCCCAGTATGTAGGGGAGAGGCTGCAGTTTAGACAGCAGGGCATAAGGCTGGAACTCAAGGAACTGTGGGTTAAGCCAATTCACTCACTGTGCCTGTCTTAGTTAGACAAGTTCTTTGAAGCAGGGGTTGTTCGCATAGTACCCAAAATAATGGGAGCTTGATCTCAGTTGGGTCTCTACATCAACCAATCATATGGCCTGTATCTCTCTCCCCATCTCAGTGCCATCCTTTTAAATGGATGGCTCTTTATAACAGGGCCATGCCTAGCCCAGTTTGGAATCTCTATAAATAAACTCCCTACTGCCCTGAGAGTTTTGCTATTGACTGAGTCACTAAAGCTAGGATTAAGTATAAATGGTCTTTGTGGATCTACTCTTAGATTTGCAGCTTAATGCCTCTGCTGACTTTTGCAGACACCGTAACTACTATCAATCAGTTTTGCTTATAAACAATGAGGGTTATTATGGGCGAGGTACTAGACTCCTGGGTAGTTTTAGCATTGATTGGAGCATGTGCTTATAGTCACTGATTGATGGGGATTTTTAACTCTTACAAGAAAGGGCATTGTGACAGCGGACTTCAGTTCTGCTTGGGGCACATCACTGCACATCTGGCAGTACTTATCCCTGCAAGAGATCAAAGCTAGAGTTCCCAGGGGAACATTAAGTTTAGGGCAGGTGGAGCGCTAGAGCAGCTTTTCTTCCAGCCTCCACTTCTGGCATGACATTACTGGTGACCCTGCTTATGAGCTGCTCAGCAACCTGCAGTTGGGAGTTGTGGAGCCCTATGCCTTCACTTGTGTACTATTGGGGGGAGATCACAAGTGGAGAGAAACAACAAGGAGTCTGGTGGCACCTTAAAGGCTAACAGATTTATTTGGGCATAAGCTTTTGTGGGTAAAAACCTCACTTCTTCGGATGCAAGTGAGGTTTTTACTCATGAAAGCTTATGCCCAAATAAATCTGTTAGCCTTTAAGGTGCCACCAGACTCCTTGTTGTTTTTGTAGATACAGACTAACACGGCTACCCCCTGATAAGTGGAGAGAAGTGTAGTGAAGGGAAGGTAGTCAGGTCTTGTCTATTCCTAACCTCTGGGTTTAAGTAGTCCTTTAACCCTACAAGTGAACTTTATACTGCTTATGTCTAGGGAAAGGGATTCTAGATCTAGCCTCCTTACAGATCTGAATGTACAGCAGGAGAGATTCCACAACCAAATCAGAGCTGCACCAGTACTCTCCTGCACTTTTTTGGCTGTAGCAGACATCTGGTTGGTCACCCTTTTCCTTCTGCTATCTGTGTCCTCCTAGAGGAATCAAAGAAGTGGTGGAAGCAGAAAGGGGGATGGGGTGGGGGTAGTTTAAGGACAAACTTGTTAGCACAGTGGAGTCTGGCAGGAGAGGCAGCTGGGAGGCATTAAATAATGGTTCAGGCCTGGCCTTTGGTAGGATCCAAGGAATGCAGAGAAGGTTCCAGAGAGACTTGGTCTTGCTGTAGGCTCTGCACCACTGCAGAGCTCAAATGCTGGCTCTGCACCACATCTTGCCTTCCCACCCAACCTCACCCCAGCTGGGAACAGGTCTTCTCCCCCCAAACCCAGTAGCAGGACATGATCCGAGTGTACAGTGAAGCGAGAAAGAGTCAACACCAGCCAAGCCTCTATTGTGTGCACTTTTATTTGAACTGGTCTTAAGTCAGTGTACAGGTAGCCCCTCCCCTCCCCCACATACTGGCACCACTTCTCATTGGACGCTCAAGGGGTACTGTAAAGCCTTCATTCACATCTATAATTGGGGAAACAGCCCATTTGCTTGACAAAAATCAAAGAAGGGATCAAGTGTGTTTTGTTTTAAGGCGGCAGATACAAAGACACTTGTTGGGTTACATAATTTACTGACAAGCATTACTCTACTCCTTCGAGCTGGGCTGCTGCCTCCACAGAGGCAAGTAACTTCCTGTAACAATGCATTATGCAATATTTGGAATGACTATTAAAAAACAAATGTACAATCAAAGTCCTGATGCATTGTAGAACTTTGGGGACGTTCGCGCCAACATGTTAAGACTGCTGCTGTCACCTTCACCATTCCAGTTTTTAGATCCTGAGTCAAGCGCCAAAAAAAACAAATA
This sequence comes from Trachemys scripta elegans, assembly GCF_013100865.1. NCBI lineage: Eukaryota > Metazoa > Chordata > Testudines > Emydidae > Trachemys > Trachemys scripta. The sequence goes on along the minus strand of NC_048307.1, from coordinate 9,005,949 downwards.
AAGCCATGCCAATCTCATCTTGTTTTATGCGCAATTATGGGTTTTATCAAAGGTGGGATGTGGTAACAGTCCGGTTTAAAAGCATTTGCGGTGGACAATGGAGGGTCCGGATTCATCGTACTCCTGCTTGCTGATCCACATCTGCTGGAAGGTGGACAGAGAGGCAAGGATGGAGCCACCAATCCAGACAGAGTACTTGCGCTCAGGGGGGGCAATAATCTGTAGGAGACGAGAGTTACATGCTTGTATCAGATGCCAACCAACACCACTGATGCTATTGTAGCTGGATCACAGTTTGGGCTATAGCCAACAGGGCACAACCCTTCTGGAGTGCTTTTGCAACTTAATGAAAAATTGAGTAACATGAAAAGGTTAAGACCAGGCCTGTTGCAAGCCACTAGATTTGCCACATTAAGAGACCAACGATAGTCAGCATTCACTTTTAGCCACCATCACATGGCATTTAATCTGAACAGGCTTGAGTGGCAAGATCTCATGTTCATTCCCAATTTAGGAACAGCATTTTTTAATCAGCCCATTAGTGCCAGTGCTTCAGGCCAAGGAAGACTATTCACATGGTGGTAGTCATCAAAATAGCATGACCTGATGATTCCAGGATTTGAGCTCTTATAGCTTTTTTCCATCCCAGGGACCTAGCTCTGATCAGGACAACCCCACCCACTGCTGGAACATGAGCAGAGAGCACAAGTTCTGGGGTCTCCAACATACCTTAATTTTCATTGTGCTGGGTGCCAGGGCTGTGATCTCCTTCTGCATTCTGTCAGCAATGCCTGGGTACATGGTGGTACCACCAGACAGCACAGTGTTGGCGTACAGGTCTTTACGGATATCCACATCACACTTCATGATGGAGTTGAAGGTAGTTTCATGGATGCCACAGGATTCCATACCTAGCAGGAAGGAGCCAGTAATAAGGTCAGTAAGATACCAACTAGAGGATCACAACCTAATAAGCTCGTGTAATTTAGGGCACACTAAGAATGCCAAATGCATACATCATGCAGAATCCAGCACCAGTGCTTCTTCCAGCCTTCAGCCAAGAAGAGATCTCTTGCTTGGCTTCACAACACTTAAGTTATTCTAGACTGATTGTGTGGGAAGCTATGTGCCATTAGATTCACCACTAAAGCTTGGGGGGGGAAGGCAAAGGCAAATTGCACCAACCATCTCCTACAAGATGGTGACTTACCCAAGAAAGATGGCTGGAAGAGGGCTTCTGGGCACCTGAACCTTTCATTGCCAATGGTGATCACCTGACCATCAGGGAGTTCGTAGCTCTTCTCCAGGGAAGAGCTGGAGGCAGCAGTGGCCATCTCCTGTTCGAAGTCCAGAGCAACGTAGCACAGCTTTTCCTTGATGTCACGCACGATTTCCCTTTCAGCTGTGGTGGTGAAGCTGTAGCCTCTCTCGGTCAGGATCTTCATGAGGTAGTCCGTCAGATCACGGCCAGCCAGATCCAGACGGAGGATGGCGTGGGGGAGGGCATAACCTTCATAGATGGGCACAGTGTGGGTGACACCATCACCAGAGTCCATCACAATACCTGTGGTACGACCAGAGGCGTACAGGGACAACACAGCCTGAATGGCTACGTACATGGCTGGGGTGTTGAAGGTCTCAAACATGATCTGTGGACACAAGAGAAGAGGTTAAGTTGACAGGATGTGACCAAGAAGCTCACTCAGCACTCACAAGAGACAGTTTGCAGCAAGTCATGCAAATGTCCTTATGCTGCAGAGTGTAGCGTCTGCAGACTCAGGATTTGGTCTTCTGGAATGGGAGACCATACCAACCAGTTCTGAGCTCACAGCAAACCCACCAACCCAAGCTCAAACCTTGGAAAGAGGAATGGAGAACATGGACTCACATCTTAGCTTTCTCAAGCTCTAGAAAGCTATGTTACAGAAGTCACTCAGGGCAGGTGAATGGGTTAGTGTCGTTAGAAAAAGCAGTTAAAGGAGTTGCTAGTATAAGTCAGCAAGAGGACACCAGCTTAGGAAAAGCAAATAAAACCTGTCAAGATCCAGCAAAGAGAAGACTCAGGTCAGGAAAGGAAAACCCTGTAGAGAATGGCAAAGGAAAAAAGATGAAGGCACGCAAGGGAGGAATGCTGGCCAGCGGCTCTCAGCTGGAGCCAAATGATGGAGAATGGGGACCAAGGCCACTTTACACACCTGTGTCATCTTTTCTCTGTTGGCCTTGGGGTTCAGGGGAGCCTCTGTAAGCAGCACAGGGTGCTCCTCAGGGGCAACTCTGAGTTCATTGTAGAAGGTGTGGTGCCAGATCTTCTCCATGTCATCCCAGTTGGTGACAATACCGTGTTCAATGGGGTATTTCAGGGTCAGGATACCTCTTTTACTTTGGGCTTCATCACCAACGTAGCTGTCTTTCTGGCCCATACCAACCATCACACCCTGTAGAGAGAAAAGTCAGAGCCGATTAGTCAAACTTGTTCCACTAACGCTAAGACACCAATCCATTGGCTGACTAAACACTAGGCCCCGTTCCTCAGCCAGTTCCTCAACCATGGCAGCTAGCATGCTCTTTAGAGTTTTGCTGAGGCATTAGAGGTTACAGGACCTAGGAAGCCAGGCCATAGATACACAACTTCCCCATCCCAGTAGAGATGGGGCGTTTTACTGGCTGACAGTAGATGAACTAAACTAGCTCATTTCTTTTCACTCCTGCACGGCCACACATCTGTGTGCAGACAGGATATGATATAGATCATATACACTATGCAGTGTTTTCTTCTGATCGCTAGGATTCATCTGACAATACAGGCAAGATGCTAATTCCATTACATACCTGATGTCTGGGGCGACCGACGATGGATGGGAAAACAGCACGAGGGGCATCATCCCCAGCAAAACCGGCTTTGCACATACCGGAGCCATTGTCAACAACGAGCGCAGCAATATCATCATCCATGGCGAACTGTAAAGTAATGGAGACAACATAAGCAAGCTTGATTAGCTGGGCAACAGATGTTTCACTTTAAGTTTGACGTCTCCATGCTCCAGAATTTCCGGAAAAACTTGTAATAGCTGTGAGTGTATCATGGTTTGGGAGGAAAACCCCATGCGGTAGGTAAGGTTACGCTATTTGCTTCTGAGTATGCAGAGGCAAGGGCCTTCCCCACCCATTTCCTTTCTAGCTTCCTGTTTGTGAGCTGGACTTCTCCCTTTCAGCCACTAGAGGGCGCAGAGCACTACATATTTTGCCTTTGCACCGATTTGGGACAAAGGAAGTCCCAGCTCTAGTCTCACATTATTACCATAAAAGGCAATGGTTAGAGCAAGCTTTGCAAGAAGCTAGTAGTGCTGTGTGGAGCCAGCTTTTGGAGGACTGATTAAGGAGACAAGCCACTCCCCTCCCTTTTCAAATGAAGCATATGGCTGTGGCCACTCCCTGCAAGAGGGAGTGTGCCTGGTACCAGCACTAGGGTGTCTGAAGCACAGGGTGAGAGGACAACTGAAACAGTTTGAAAAGGGGAAGTTACCCACACCCTGCTTCAGAGAAGCAGCTTGTCCCTGGATCCCACCCTGTTGAGCACACAGGCTCTATGACTAATTAGACCTGTCATGCAAGCAATTGCATTAGCTTAAACAGATGCATTTTGAAATAGTCTCCCACTGACCTAACCCCTAAAGCAGTAAAGGGTTTCATAAGAAAGAAGCTTGCTTTATATACATTTAATCAACTGGGCAAGTTGAATTGCAGGTTCCCCACCAGCTAGCCTCAAAACCCTTTACACCGAGTGACAGCACAAGCTAGCACAGGATTAAGACAATGCTATTATGCAATTGTCACGTAAGGAGAACTCAGTAATCAGAGACTGAAGTGCCAGGTTTAGAGCAGCAGAGCCACTGGTTAACTGAAAAGTCAGATTCTCCCCACCTGTGCCTCCTCCCACCCTTTGTACCAACCTAGCAAGGTTACTCTGGGAACCTAACTCCTTCACCCCACTGTCGGGTAGAAGCATGGCTTGGCTGGAAAGAGTTTTTTTAAATGCATTTTAAAACCAAACCAGCAATAAAAAGAGCACCTCTTCCCCCTATTATCAGGCAGAATAGCCCTTGATCTGTGCCCCAAGGCCAGAAACACTAGCCATCTAGACCTGCGGGGACCCCACCCCTTCCCAGACACTAGAGACAATGCCCTCAGCAGAATCAGATTTCAGATCAGTCTTCCTAGACCCACCCACTCCCTCAGCCCCTTACCAAAAGGGAGCCTCCAGTGTTCCCTTAAGAGGGTGTATGGGGGGCCTCCAGTGTAACCGCCCCATAGGATGGGGGGAGGGAGAAAAGAGGCAGCCACCTCTCAGAGGGATCCCATATGCCTTCAGCAAGACAAAGAGACCCCCCCCAGCCTCTGGGCCGGGAGACTGATTCATGTCTTTTCCCCTCCCCATCCTGTGCATGGAGGATCCTCCCTCTGCCTCCCCCACCCTTAGCCAGCATGTGCTGGGCTGATACAATAGAAGTACCGGCTTTCTGCCACCGGAAGCAGCAGCTCTGGAGTCACACCCTAACCAGAGCTTAAGGGCAGCGAACAGAGATACCCCCTGTCCCCCAGGTCTTCCCCCAACCCCTCTTTTCAGCAGCACCACTGGTCCACCACCCCCCCCCCCCACCTCTTGGGAAGGGGATTCGCTTTAGATATCCCTTCCTCCTTCCCCCTCCATTCAACCTCTACTCCAACCACAAATCCTCTTAGGCACCGAGACAAGCGAACCAGATTACAGCCCCACAGCGGTCTCAGCAACACTGCAACCGACGAGACCCTCTCTCCACCCACAAACTCCGATTAACTTGAGGCAAACTCCACCGCACCGCACCCCCCTGTCCCGATCACAGCCATGCAACAGCACCGGTGGATTCAACCCCCCTTGCCTGCCTGGGGAGCTCGCACAATCACTGCCAGCTCTGGTCGTGGACAAGGAAAAGCTAAAAGAAACCGATCCTGCCCCGCATGCTCCGCCATTCACAGTTTGGCTCGTGCACTTTAGCTGGAAAAGGAGCACCCCCTAAATAAGTCTTAGGCAAAAAAGCAACCCCACAACAGGCTGAGTTCATTGCAATGGCTTTCCCTTGGGGGGGGGCAGCATTAGCTTTCATCTGGAAGCCATCAGAATTCAGCCCCTCTTTGGGGTCTTTTTGCTGGGGTGGGAGTAGTGAAATCGAATCAAAGGGGCCCTTAGAAATCCAGCCCGTTCTCCCTGCCCCCCTTCAAAGGACAGCGGCTCTAAGGGGGGCTCCTGCCCCTCATCACTTACCTTAAGGAAGTTGCAAGTTTTTTAGCCCCTTGGCAAAAAAAAGAAGCGGCTCGGCCGGCTTGTGGGGGAATGTGACGCGTGCAGAGGGAGCTCACAGCTACTCCAACCCGCCTCGCGAGCCGGGTTTTATGGGGCCAGAGCGGTAGAGCCCTAGCCATAAAAGGCAACTTTCGGAGCTAGCCCTTCTGATTGGCCCGGCCGCTGCCTCTCCCGAGCCGCTTTGCACATTGCAGCAGTTTTTCCCCCCCCCCCTTAAAAAAAAAAAAAAAGAGAGAGAGAGCGAGAGAGAAGCAGGAGGGGTGGGGGAGGGCTGCTCCTGGCTGCCTGTGGGTGCAGTACCCTGTCTGCTCCTTTGCAGGCGTGAGCCCACGCTCAGTGCCATAGCAATGCAGGGTTGATTCATAACGAAACGTGCATGCAGAGGCTGCCTTGTTGTTCTGCCCAGGCACCAGCCTCTTCCCTGGGGAAAAGGGCTCCGCGTGGGTCTGGTGGCCCAGGCCACTGTGGCTCGCCAGGCCTGGGGGTCTTACGGCCCCCCATCCCACCCGCGTGCTACCGATTATTGGCCGCCCTCGACTGAGCGTGGCAGGCTCGGTTGTGTGGCACCCGGTGCCCCGGAGGCATCCCCTTCAAATAACCTCCCTGCCTCGGCAGGCCAGTGGAAAAGAGGTTATCGAGAGCCTGATCCTGCGAACGCTGCAGTGGGCTGGCTACTGGAAGAAATGCCTGGCCTTCACTGGGGCCTCACGACACTCAGCTGCGAATGGACCCTTAGACTGCAAGGTCTTCTGGACAGGAACCTTAGAGCCACATCTCTGGCCTGGCTGAGGTCCCCCTCAGTGCAGGAAGGGGTTAAACGCAAAGGCAGCTTACTCTGGAGCTAAGGGGCCTTCCTGGTCCCCCAGTCTAAATTAGAGTAGCATCAGACAGCAGCAAAGTTCCTGCCCCCAACTGTGCCCCTGGAATATCCCCTACACCCCAGGCTGTGAAAAGGCATGGCCTACAGCTGGTTATATCAGCTAGGGAAGCCCCTATGCTAGAGGTATTCCTAGTGAGTGAGCTGCTGACTTTATGGCCCATTTATGCTGAGAAAGAAGCACCAAGAGGCCATAGGGCAAAGGAAAATCAGCCCCTACTGTCCATATGCTGGACTATTAACGTGCCTTTGGCACCAGGCAAATAATAATCATCCAGAACAGATTCCAATTTAAAATTGAATTTAAGGGTCAAATTCACCCCACAAGGCAGTGGGCACAATGGAGCTGCTCTTGCTGCTATCATTGGTAAAGGCGGCCCTTTAACTCACCCACCCAAGGAATATTACGGTAACTTACAAACCCTGTGAATGATATTTGTATTAAGATTGCTGCAAATGTGTGATATGGTACGCCAGCACCTGATCTGCCTGCTCTGTGTGTCACAGTTGGAGTTAAGCACCTACATACCTTTGTGAATCCCACCCACTGGGGCCAGGTCTCCACTTAAAAATCTGCACCAGTGAGGCTGCACCAATGTAGTGCTTCAGTGAATATGGTACTATGTTGACAAGAGAGCTTGTCTCCAGTCTGTCAAGTATCAGAGGGGTAGCCCTGTTAGTCTGAATGTGTAAAAAGCAACAGAGGGTCCTGTGACACCTTTAAGACTAACAGAAGTATTGGGAGCATAAGCTTTCGTGGGTAAGAACCTCACTTCTTCAGTTGCACGGCACTGCATCTGAAGAAGTGAGGTTCTTACCCATGAAAGCTTATGCTCCCAATACTTCTGTTAGTCTTAAAGGTGCCACAGGACCCTCTTTCTCCAGTCTGTGTAATTAATCCACGTCTGCAAGAGACAGTAGCTTATGTCAATGGGAGAAGCCCCCCATCAGCATAGTGTCTACACTGGGGATAGGTCGGTATGACTGTGTTGCTCAGGGCGTGTATAGTGTAGACCTGGCCTGAGTAGTGCTTAGTGGTTGTTGTCTTAGGCCTTGATCCTGGCCTGAGCTCTCTGCAGATGGAGGCCTGCAGCCACTCATCTGCACACAGGTCATTGTAGGATCAGACTTAGCTGGAACTTGGGAGTTCTTGTTCCTTTTCCATTTAGCTGTTTGGGGCCAGGCTAAATGTGTCTTTGTGTATGTTGTTTTTGTGTGAACGTTCCTCACTGCATTGTATTTCTGCAATTCTGGGTTTCATTATTATAATCAAACATCATTTCAAAATAAAGGTTAGGCCATCATAAAAGTAACAATGCCCAGCAATTACATAGCACTTTGCATCTTCAAAGCACTGTACAAACTTTCAGTAATTAACCAAGTTAATTAAACAGTAGTGGAGGTAAAGTGTCAGCCTCAACTTACAATCTGCTGCAGTTGGCAGCACAGACTTACTGTTACTTAAATGTAGGTCCTTTCAGATTTAATCCCAGTGGTTTAAAACACAAAATCCCCTGGAAAATGCCAACCATGTGGGCTATTTATCAGACACCTCCAACTGGTACCTTTAAGCTGGGATGCCCCAAAGGAGCTTGGCCCTGATCATATGGTTAGGTGACGCTCAGGTGTAGAGGGACAACAGGGTGATGGGGTACACATCATAGGAAGGGCTGCTGTGACCGTTTTACAGCCTGTTCCTTGAAAGCCCTTAGTCACAGGAAAGTCAAGGAGACTGCTCAGATGAATAAAGACAAATAAGAGTAAAGGTGTGCAGGACTGGGCCTTCATTCAACTAACAGGATGCCTGAAGGGAATCGCTGTTCCAGCCATGTAACCTTGATCCTGCCTGCTGAGGTTAGGTGGTTTTTTTTTGTTTTTTGTTTTTTTTTCGGGGGGAGGGGGTAAGTACATTATCTCCCCAGGTAAGATGTATCATGGCATCTGTGCTATGTGGAACAAAGGAGGGAAGAAAGCAGCAGGGGAAGCTGTGTAAACAGTTACAAAACAGAGCTCTGCCATTGCCTAGGGAGGGGATACTATAGGATATAACAACCCATTTATGGATTGGGCCAAGATCTTGTTCCCATCCTATCATTCTCGATGTTGCTTTCCTGTGTTCTATTTTGTTGAATTCACCCCTGTGCAGAGGGTCTGTGCCCAGCGGTAGCCCTCTATGGGGCCAGAATCCTGCAGGATGCTCAGAGGAGTTGGGAAGGGCTGGTGGCATCAGGCCTTGGTTCCTTTCTTCTTCCTGTGGCTTAGTGCTGAGGTGCCCAGAGAACAGCCTGGGGGACCAATGGCTTCCTAACAGGGGGGAGGATCCCCTAGAACTGCAGGGTGAGGACAGGCTGATCCACTGCAGGATTGTACTGCTGGTGAACTCAAGCCATAAGCGATTTCTAGTTATGTGTCAAGGGCATGACAGCCAGGAGAAAATATGAAGCAAGCTCAGGTTCCTGGTAAATGGACACTGTGCCCCCCAGATTCTCAGTGCTTGGAAGCCCCTTGTTTTGAGGGAGCTCTTTTCTTAAGGCAGGGGTGGAAAGAGCTGTGTCTTCCCCAGGTAACACCAGGAGAACTGCTGCTGCTGCCACCAGTAGCCATCCTGGGTAGGAGGAAGGTGGGGGCTGAGAGGAGGGTATCTTCGTGTCATCGCTGTGAAAGGACCATCCTGCTCCGCCACATGGTGGCTGCTCTGTTCCAAACTCTGTGCTGGCTTGGGTCACGTTGCCACGTAGAAAGGTTGGACCAGACTCTGCCCTCGGCTTCACTGGTGCAAATCCAGAGTAATTCCAGGGCAGTCAATGGCACCCTCCAGATTTACGCGGTTGTCATTGAGAGCAGAATTTGGCCCTTTGTGTCATTACTGTGCTCTTAGCAATGAGGGGGTTCCCCTAGGTGTGTACTAGCTTTGTTAGGCTCTGAAGATACACACTATGTGTGCCCTATACAGGAGAGCCCGTATGGTATCAAGAACCTGCCTAAAAGAACGTGAGTATGCCACATGAACTCGACGACCACATCCCATGCATATTGCACCATGAATGTGCTCTGTTAATTACGCTATGAAGGGAAACCCATAAGACACAATAGACCACTAGTGTATGCACTACGGATGGGCTCTTAAATGATAATGCGATCAAATACATGTGCAAAGAGGCACTCAGCTTACACTGATAACGTTCTTACAGACCTACCCTAGATCTCCTCTTACGAACATACAGAATACAGCCTGGTGAGTGCCAAAGCACCTTGCCAAAAATGTCCAGCTATAAGGAATTAAATAAAGGTTACTTCAAAACCTCAGGCTTTTCCTTAAGGAGAGGTGGAGAGAGGAAAGAGGGGCCTGAGCATAGGAATCTAGGGACCGGGCACTCCTGAGCTCAAATCCTGACTCTGCTATTGACTTTCTCCGTGACCTTAGGCAAGTCCCTTAACCTGTCCGTGGCTCAGCTTCCTCATCAGTAAAATGGGGCTAATTGGTTAATTCCCTAGGGGAATAATTAATTCATGCACTGCTTTGAAAAGGCTGCGTGGTGAGTACTATATGTCAAATAGGAGATGTTCCAAGTCCTGGATGAATGATGGCTGCCAAGGAGTAAAATGAGGCAAGGGGAAAGGTTACATGGGAGAGTTGATAAGAGACCAGAAAAAGCACTCCCATTGGTTGGGGGAAGGGAACAGAGAGCTCCCATAATAGGGCCTGTGAAGGAGGCTGACATGGTCAACATCTGCTTTGTTGCAGTTCTCAGCAACAAAGGATGAAAGGAGCAGGGGGCTCAGGCAGATAAATGTTAATGAGGCACTAGAAACATCAGGATTCATAAGAGGCAAGTGAAAGACTCCTGAGATAAGAAGTGTACCAATCAGCAGGCCAGATGCGATTCATCAGCCCTGCAAAGGAACTGAGCAAAGGAGTCACCAAGCTCCCCTGTCTTTGGGGACTCATGCAGAGAGGATGAGGTGTGATGGGGGATGGCAGATGTAGGTTGGATCATTTCGAAGGAAAGGGAAATACCTGCCAGATAGAATCACCTAACATCCAGGAATATTGGAGCAAATCATAAAGCAATTTGGAAACACTTGGAAAACAATAACAAAACCCCTGAACGTTAAATCCTTTTCATGCAATGGGAATTTTGCCCGCACAAGGACCGCAGAAGCGGGTCCATAATAAGTAGTTAGCAGCATGGCTTCCGTCATTTCCTTTGAAGTAGAGAAAAGCCAGGGTTCAAGTCTCCTGAATATAAAGTGGATTCTTTATTGAGGCTGCTGATCACAGACAGATAGCGAGGTCCTCTCCACACCCCAGACTGACTACTACCACACGTACTGCCTAATGTTGTCATACAGGATGTTCTCCTGGAGCAAAACGCAGAGGAAGGGACTGGCAAGAGACTCCAGGTTAATATCAGCTAGCACAGAAACAAACCCGATATCTTTTGGTGGCGCATGTAAGGTGTTCATCTACCATGGCGATGAAGGCGGCACAGGAACCTAAATAGAAGAGACCAGGCAAACAGAATGTGATGGACACAGCAGGTCAGAGCAGAGTCTTAGGGCCTGGGTCTCCATTGCATCATCATTGACCCCTGGGCCAGGCGAGTGAGTAGTGGGTGTCAAAGGCTCCCATTCTGATCTGAACCTCACGCCCACCTCCATGCTGGCTTGAGGCATAACTCCATGGATGGTTCGGATTGCACCTGGACTAGATCGCCCATCCCTATCTGCACCTGCAAGGAAGTAACACAAAGAGGAGCGAGGGGGGAACATTTTCAAGGGTGAGTTTAGGGATATAGCAGAGAGCATTCCACAATCTGAAATTGGACGTGGGCCATAGAAAAGGCTGGATCTTCTCTGAAAATGCAACGCGGGGGGTCAGTCTCCTACTCATATTCACTTTGTGATTTTGTTATTCTTCGGGATAGGGGACCAACCTGTCTATATCCAGCCAGTCCCTTGAGATGTGCTGCTGTGAGAATCCAAGAAAGATACGGGTTAAATACCAGAACAGGCTTTACAATGAGGTCTGTCGAAGCCAATGGCAGTTGAAGGCACAAGTTCCTCCCATGAGCAGGCATTGTGAAACTGTCAGTGTAGGCTTTAGGGGGTTTCTTTGTTTCAGTTCACTTTTCCTTGCCTTCCCCTTGGCCTGCTCTGCGGTGTTGGATCTCCCTGGCTCATGGTGAAATCATCTGTAGGAGGGTGCTCTGTGCCCTGCTGTGGTTGATATGGTTGAGGCCTAGTTCTCAGGAACTATATTCCACGGCTCTGCCTTCATCTCCATCTCTTGCTCTTTTTAAAAGAAATTTCACCCCCAGGCATCTCACTCATAGGACACTGCATCAACTTTGTTTTCAGCTTGTCCCTTCCATTCCCATAATTGGAGCTTTCTTTCCCTCATCATGTGCTCTGGCTGTTAGCCTTTTCACAACCTCCTGATCGCTTTCTCTCCCTCCTCCCTGCCAGTCAGTGCCTCCATGGAACATTCGGGCTTATTATGTGAGAGAAACATCCCTGAGGGTGAGCTCCAACCCCTCCTCCCATGCCCAATAGAAGAACCTGGGAGGAGGAACCCAAACGAAGATGTGTCTCATGCAAGGATTCCTTCAGACTCTTCCCTTCCCAAACCATTGCAGGGGGTTACTGACAGGGGATGACATGAGAAGGACTTGTTCTAGTACCCCTGCCCCTTCCAAGGAGATGCATTCTGGAGTCCTCTCCTCCGCCCCTTCCCTACACCGACGCTCATTCGCTCTCTCACTTTCCACCCTCTAGCCACAATGAGGAAGAGAGATGGTGACACTGAGCCAAAAGATACTGAGCAACCCCTGGAAACTTTTGAAATTAACAAGTGGGTTTTGAATAAAATCCCCTCAAAGAGCTTTTTTTTCTAGCACTGTTTTTTCCCTCCTCTTGTGCTTGTGGGGCGGAAGGGAAGGCCCAGCCCATGACATCTTAGTTCATAGATTTGCAGGCCCAGATCCTGAGTTTCTTACTCCATTTTTACTAGTCCTCAGTCCCGCAAAACTTCCATCATCTTCAATGGGCGTTTCAACAAGGACCTCAGGGTTTGGTCCATAGACATTAGAGATGGGAGCGATTTGGTCACTCCAGCTAGTCCTTCCTCTTGTCAGGCCAGCATGGGATTGTCCCCTACAGTGTATCTCTGACAGTTTTGTCCCACTTATTTGCAATGTCCCAGGCAGTGGGGTGTCCATCGCACCCACAGGAGTTAAGAAGTCTCTCTAGCCTGAAGCTTTGTAGGGACAGTCACATTTTTCCTTATTAATTTCATTGTATCCCCTGTGCCACCCCAGACAACTCCTCCCCTTCTAGTATGTGTAGACTATTATCATTGCCCTGAGGTATATCGCTTTATATATTCAAACATCAACGTCTCACTATGATCCTCTGAGAAGTCACGCCAATTGATCAGCGCCTTTGTGGTAATGAGGTGTATGTAGCTACCCTTGCAGAACTATCCCCTCTGTGACCTGATGCTTCCATCTACAGCCAAAAATTGCTTTGGCCGTTTGGCTTCAATGACACATTTGAAAGCTCATGTCTAACTCACCATCCTCCATCCTGTGTTTCTTTCAGCTGTAAGGCCTCACTGGTTTCCTTTTCCCATGGAAGAGACGAGCCTGACTCTTCTTTCACTTAAACCAGTTTCACACCAGTGAAATACTCTTGACTCCAGTGGAGTCACTCCCAATTTGCACCAGTATGAGAGCGGATCCTCTGCATTTATGTTAACCCCCTAGATGTAATAGCTTGTATTTTCCCCAGCTGAATCTCATATTTATTTGCTGCCCCCCTTTCGAATCTCTCGAAGCCCCTTTGCATAGCTTCTCTGTCCTCTCTGGGGTTTGTAGCTCCTCTCAGGTTAGTTCCCTCTGTGAATTTCATCACTGCACTGTTTACCCCTTATTTCTAGCTCACTAGTAACGATGGGGACCAACAAATGTTTGGCCAAGTGTGACAGCCATTCACGCAACTCAGGAGAGCAGCATTCTCAGAGGAGAGGAGTCCCCGTCGCATACATGTTTTATCGGTATCCCTTTTTAGAAAAAAGGAGGGGTTTTAAATGTGTGTCTGTTTTGCTTACAGAGTTTCTCATCCTAACACAGATCTTGGGGATACCCTTATTTACCGTTTCCTCCCCATTCCAACCCATATAAAAGTCAGGGCTGGCGTTAAGGGGTGGGAAGCAGGGCAGTTGCCCAGGGCCCCATGCCACAAGGGGCACCACGAAGCTAGCTTCAGCCCCCGGTGCTGGAGCTCAGGGCCCCGGGCTGCTCTCCTGCACGGTGGGGCTTCAGCTTTCTGCCTTGGGCCCCAGTGAGTCTAATGCCAGCCACGCTTGGCAAAGCCCCTGAAACCTGCTCACCGCCCCCCTCACCGCGGACCCCTGGTTGAGAACCACTGAGCTCGATCAGAAAAAGGCCCTCCTAGTCCTGTATAATTATACTGGTAAATTTCCCCTCACACTAGCCTGAGCCCGAGTTTCAGGGGACATCCCTCCATCTAGCAATAGGGGGAATGAGAGAACAAGAGGGTCATGCTAAATAGCAGGCACCCTGGCTTCTTTTGAAATGTGTCAGCTCCCTGGAACTATTCATCACCCCAGTGATTCAGCCTGAAACTCAAACCCTGCATCTCCCCAGTCAGGGTTAAAGAACAGTCGGTCGCAGCAGTATCAGAGTTGCTTGGAAACTTTCTCAGACAGTGATGTTCTCCATGGATTTGTTACATGACCCATAAAACGTAGCACAAAGAGGTGAACATTGATTCTTTCATCCCATACAGTATCTTTTACATCTTTTTTCTAATTACTTTGCAAATTCTGTTGTAAAAAGCATTATAATGCTCGATGGAATTCTCTGCTGGCTATCAGTGTACATGGGAAATGAAACAGATATTGGAATATTCAAAATGGGATTCAGTCTAATCTCCTCTCAACTTGCTGACAATAACAAAGGTTTTAGCACTTTCCCTCCAAGGATCTTCAAGCCCTTTGCAAAGATGACACAATGACCTCACAGGACTGTTGGCAGGCTTAGGGACAGAGCATTATCTTCATTTTATAGATGGGGAAACGGAGGTGCAGAGGGGTTGAAGCCAGCATTTGAAAACGTACATCTCCAGGTGTTCTGAGAGTTGTGAAGTGCCCTGAAAATACACAAGGCTGTATAACTGCTAAGCACTATTGTGATTTTGATGTGGTGGTTTTAATCTTGGGCTAGGGGAGGGAAGGATGGCTTAGTGGTTTGTACAAAGGACGGGGACTCGGGATAACTGGGCTCTCTTCCTGGCCCTGCCATTGTCTTTGGGCAAGTGACTACTACTCACCTTTTCAAATCTGAGTGCCCACAGCTAGGCATCTCAATCTATACTGAGGTGCCTGAATACGTGGTGTGATTTCCAGAGGTGCAAGTTCTCAACTGCCATGAAAATCTATCCACTCAGTCACAGCCTTGTGAAGCAGGGCATTGTTGTTATCCCCATTTTACAGATGGGGAAATCGAGGCACAGAGGGGTTAAAGAGGGGAGGATAACAAAGGCACAAAGGGCAGGCAGGTTCCCAACTCGCACTTAACAGTCAATGGGAGTTAAGTGCCTAACTTCCCTTGTGCCTTTGAAAATCCCTCCCCCAAGTGACTTGTCCGAGGCTGCAAAGTCAGTGGCAGAGGAATGGAATGTAGGCGTTCTTGTGTCTCAGTCCTGCATTCAGTCCCCTGGTATCTCTCTTTTGAAAGAAATCATTTGGGACAATTCAGTGTGCACCAACTAGTCTCTTTACTGGAACCAATGATACTGAATGCCACCTAACACCCCTTAATGCCAGTAATTTGTTTCCTATAAGCAGTACACAAACTACGACTCACTCTAGGAGAACAGTGGGACCTTCACCCAATGCCAGGTACATGGGCATTTTTCTTAAACCCGTGCACATCAGGTGTAACTCACTGAAATCAGTGGAGCTACACTAATGAGAACAGAATCAGGCCTTCTCTCTCTCTAGGCAACACTGCTCCAAAGAAGAACCCAATGCTGCTCCAATTGAAGTCAACCGCAAAACTCCCATGGACTTCAATGGGAGCATGGTAGGCCTGCTGTGTATTTGAATGCCGTCCAAGACAATCTAATGGTCCATTTAGCAAACAAATTCTGGGATTAAATAAATCTGTCCTGTTACAGATTGTGTGTGTCTAGACATTGGGTTGCTAAACCAAAACAACTGCATTTTATTATCATTCATCGCAGATCATGTCCTCAGAAGTTCCTATCTTCCACTTTGTTTAGACCCCACTTTGGCTTATTCCATGCATTCTTTCCGGCAGAAGATAAGATCTTAGCAGAAAGCTAAACAAAACCAGTTAACATCTTGTGTTAATCGACACTCCCTTGATCCATTAGCATATTATGTCCTGTTCTCCACCCGATATGGGTCTAATTTTTTCATTTTTGGATTAGTAAAGAGGCCCTCATATTCAGATAACAAGCAGTTATAAATAAGAGTCTTTATCTATATACACACATACATACATACACACACACACACAGAAGGAGAAAGTACACGCTTTCCCAACAGATTCACCACTTGATTTTAAATGATAGAGGTTCAGATAAATGTATCTAGTGAGTTTTAGAATCACTCTGCCCTAAGACAGGCCCTCGACCAGTGCCATATTATTGTCGGCCTAGGCCTAGGGAGGCAAATTTGCAGGGGCAGAAGCGCCCTTCCGCGCCCCGCCCCCCTGCTCCAGCTCACATCCGCCTCCTCTGCAAGTGCGCCGCCACGTCCTGTTTCTCTCCCCTCCCAGCGCTTGCGCCACGAAACAGCTGTTTCGTGGGGCAGGGAGGGAGGGGGGAAGAGGGGGAATGCCGCGCGCTGGGGGAGGAGGCGGGGCCGGGGCGGGGATTTGGGGAAGGGATCCAATAGGGGAAGGGAGGGGGCGGAGTTGGGGCAGGGACTTTGGGAGGGGGTTGGAATGGGGGCGGGAAAAGGGCAGAGTCGGGGTGGGGCCAGGGCGGCAATTATTTCCCAGCCTAGGGGCGGCAAAATTATTAATCCGCCACTGCCCTCGACCCAGCTTCCATTTGTGCAAAGGCAACTTTGCACAACCACACTATGGTGCACAGTTTTCTGCACCAATACCTGTGTGCACAGATGTTATAACTGTACGCATAAGGGATGAGGTCAGTGTGTGTCAATTATGCCCCCTGCCCACATGTGTGATAAAGTCCCATCATTTGTGGTCCAGGAGAGAATGATCCAAAGATGTACTTTGTGTCTGTATACAGCGTGAACTTCACCACTGGGGAGAGGGCCAACACCAGTTAAGTCCTACTTACGCCCGGGGGGCTTCAATCTCCAGAGCTGTTTGCCTGAGCTCATCTCAGGGTGTGTCTACACTGCAATAAAATACCATCTCACTGTAGTTTACTGCAGTGTACATATACCCAGAAAGGTAGCATGTGAGCACCTCCATGGTATCAGAGTGGCTTGCTTTCGTATCTAGCAGAAGAAGCTGCTTTCAATGTGGAGCTAGCTAACCCTCTGGGCCTTCTGCAATGGAGGCCACCTTTTGAAAACTGGAACCCAAAACTACCAGCCTGACAGCAGTGGAGAGAGAGGCCCCCTTATGCACAGCATGGACAGCAGCCGTGCAAGCTTCCCCCATGCTGCCCTGCTAATGAGACTCAGCCCTGACCTGGAAAGGACCTCTAGGAGGGAAAGGAGAGTTCAGTCATCTCAGGGCATTCAGCCCTCGACTCTTTCTGCCCAGACCACCTGCAAGAGGCACTTGTGAGTGTCAATAGCCACTCTGAATGGGACTGAGATCACCAGCTCTTTCCACACAGGCCTTTGCACAGCTCTCCACTGGGGAGACGTGCTCCTTTCAGACCTGGGCTAGAGCCGAACTAATACCCTGGAGCCAGGGGAGCTGGGGAGGGAGAAATGCAGCTTAGATCTGCCTGGTGGGGTTGTACCTTTGATTTTCACATTGAATGTCAGCGACAAAAGAACCCAGCCCCAACGGGCACGCTCCGAGATTAAATGCACAACGGCGCAAACCCTGCCCAGGCTCCAGACTGTCCTGCTCCTGCCTCCCGGCTCTGCCGTCATCTCCCCGTCTCCGCCCATCGCTCCTCCTGTCTAAAAGCGCCAGTTCTTTCGCCTCCCCTTTGCAGTCCCTCGTCCCTCCTCTCCAGTGGCCGGGGCTGTGACTCTCCAAGGACGGGTGCTGTTTTCTAGTTATTTCACGCCGGCGCGTACACGTCACAGTGCGGAGTATTGAGCGTTTGGATGGTTAATGCAGCCACTTCCCCAGCCTTAGTTTTGTTGCAGGACTCATGTCCCCAGAGAAAGTGCAGTGGAGGCATTTGTGTGCTCAGATGATACTCCCTCCCCCTGGCGCCCTGTCGGCGCTCCAGGCCTCTTCCTTTGTTCTGCAGCTAGGGTCCGGATTGCTGAAGTCAGCAACACAGCCCCAGTGGTGGAGGAAGCTGTGCAGCTCTAGAAGGCCAAACATCATGTAGATAATAATTGGGCAGGATCTGAGCAGAGAGGGGAAACATACTGGTCAGAATCCCTCAGTCCTATTGACAGTACAGCCGCCATCCTAGGGTAGTAACAGCCAATGATTCCAGCTACTGGGCACCTACGTGCGTGTGCGTCTGCCCAGCCAAGTTCAACAAAGCCCTTGGTAAAACCAGCAGATGTTGTCCCAAAGCCCCGTCCACTGCTGAGGACACTACGCGCACTCACCGAACATTCTTTTTCCTTGACTTGTTCAAGACAAAGGGGAAAAAGCCTACCTAGTTCTCAGCAGGACTGAGGAGGAGGAAGACACTCAGCAGTGAGTGAGCAGCTCCTTGGAGGCCGTGGCTGGGGAGTCCCTAAGCTATTGCCCTGGGGAGTCTGCTGCGAGCTGGGGTGGTCATACCCCACGTCTCTCTGATGGACTGTGGCTCTCACACATCCTGCCTGTTCTGTGGAACAAACACTGTGTTGCTGATGGATGAAGGTTCAAGGTGACTTGGGGTAGCACATTCACAACCCCCGGGTGCGCACTCTGTGGTCCCTGTATAGCTTCACCTGCCTTCCGGTTATCCCACATACCCGCAGTGGCTTTTGCTGCAGCCGTTAACCCTCCTCCATTCCACCTTGTGCATTAGGGCTCCCAAGCTCAGCATGTCCTCCCTACAGACAAGGGCCCCGAGCCACAACTTCCATGGGTTGGTTAGCTAACCCCACGTGAGAGGCGGTATCTAACAGAAAGAGGCGGCCACAGGCCACTGTGATGGCCTCAGCCAGTATTAAGGCCAAGACAGAGAGACAGCTCTAGAAAACGACAGGTAGGAGAAGAGTAAGAGAGAGGCCAGATCCCCTCAGCTGGAAGGCATGAAGGGAAGCACTGCGCCACAGGACCATCGGTTTTGGTGCCTCTGAGGCTTCCCAACAGTTTGTAAAGGCGACACAGGGTGTGACCAAGGGGTAAACAAGACAAGCCGGCTCTTGTCCGTCTGTTTTTAAAGTCCACCCCAGTTCCTTATTCTCAATGGACCACAGCAGCCTAGTTACTGCCTGGAATATTAGTGTAACTAGATCCGGCCCAGTCCCGTCAGAAGGGCAGTGAATAGAGCCACAGCACATGCCTTGGCCTTGCTTTGGTGGTGATTCCCAGAGATAACACTGCTGCTTCCTCTCCCCACTTCTTCCCAACCTTAGCCAGGCCTACCTCGGCAGCAGCCAATTACCCAGGCCTCATTCAGACCCAGCTACTGAATAGTTGCAAGGGATTAAGTGCAAAGGCAATTGACAAGAGCTACAGGAAGAGCATCAGAGCTTAACCTCTTTTGCTGCCACGCCCAGCTCGTATCACAGCCCGGTGCCTGGATTGGGGAATGTTTAGGCAGAGCAAAGCTTTGTTCTGTTGAGTTTTGGCAGGCTGTGGAAATGTGTCTCAGGTCCACTCCAGCATGGGTGGCAGGCAGCCCATCACAAGAGAAAATAAATTCCAACCCCTCCAGCCTTTTTTTTTTAAACCAGGTGTGTCGCCAGATGAATCAGGTAGCAACTCCTCTATTGTAATGTATTACAGACAGCGTCCAGCAGTGTTTAACAGAGATCAGGGGTCCCTTTGCTTTGACCTACAGTTGCAGCATTACGAGCAGGAGACTAAACTGATGTGAGTTGTCACCAATTGACAAACCTAGCCAGCAGCTCTGTCAGCGCAGCCAGGAGCCTGTTTCCTAACCGGTCCGGGAAATAAGCCTTAAATGGCAAAACCTGGTTACAGCCCCGCTTGGCCAATAGGGTCTGACGTTGAGCTTCTCTCAGTGAATGGGTTAACGGAAACAGGAAACCAGAGAGCGGCTGAAACTCCCCCTCCCTTTCTTGCTTGACAAGCCTGTACATTTGCCAGGAATCGACATTGAAAATACACCTCTTCCTCCTTTTCCCCTCTCAGAATTGGCTGGTGGATTTCCCGTGCCCCTCACTTTGTTGCATGAACTGCACAATATGAACTTGTTCCTTCTGCCCTCATGGTTTTACCATGACTTCGGGGGAGATGGCGGAGCGGGGGGTGGGGCAATTTCTCTCCTAGGTTAGTCAGTTTGGTGGAGGAGGAAGGGAAAGGAAGGGGACAACAGAAAAACACTGGGTGCTATTGGCTTGGGTGACTGGTTGTCCCGCAGTCTGTAACTCAGTTGGAATAAGGAGAAGCTGAAAGAGAGGACTCCATGGAAGGAGAAGACCTAGATCTGGATTTCCCATGGGCCTTAGCATCCAGCCACAATGTAGCTCTTACAACAATAAGTGGAGGATCCAAACTAGGGCTGGATGAACAAATCACAAAGGGTTGTTTACTTGTCATCTTCGGTCTCTTTTTCTGTACACAAATTTCTTGCACTTCCTCATTATTCAAAACTAAGTGGATAGTGTCACCGAATAATTATTGGTCAATAGATGGTTAGCGAGCTATTCTCTACAAGCATTGGATATTCAGAAATTAATCTCTTCTGACTAAATACATAAATCAGACTGTATTGCTTCTGGTCCCTGATTGGATTAATATAACTCTTAGATTCAGCGGTCCAGTGCAAATACCTGTGATTCCAAAGTTGAAATTTGCATTTTATGACCATTTTCCAATATTGTCTTAAAATGTGTTGTTTCTGTGGACATTCTTGCAGTAAACTCATTCTCTTGAACATATGAGTAAAGCAAACATACAAGGGAGCATGAAAATGATCAAAGTCAACTTCTTTGCCAAATATTTTTGGATTTTTTTTTATTTAGTTAGTTTTTGCACTCTACTGGATCAAATGCATGTACAGCTGGGGTAGGATAGAGAGGTATTGAGGGAAGGGATTGAAAATTAAAATTGATTGGACAGAATCTGCCTACTTAGGGCTACAAATACAATTATTCCCCTTGCTAGAGGGAGAAAAGGGAAAGCCAGGATAAAACAGGTAACAAGAAATGAAAAATCACAATAAAGCTGATATTATTTAAAAAAACACTCAACGAAACGGCCTGTGGCAGACAGATGCCTCCCTCTAGAACTCATTAAAACTGTCATGATAATGTACATGAAAATGACTGTATTCCAAACAGCAGCCCAGGGACGAGGACTTTTCAGTCAACTTCATTCTGTATTCTGGGGACCCTACCCAGTCTAGGAACATGAAAGGTGAATCTTAAATGGAGCATCTCGTTGCATGGATGTGGGAGCATTTTATCACTGAAGATCAATACAAAAATGACTCAGAGGTTGATGTTGGATTGATTTAATCGCACCTGATATCCTCTTCTGTGACTTTTGTCTAGTTCTTTACAAATTATTTTCACTCCTAAATAATAGGAAATACTTTCTGGATTGAACAGATTCCTTCATCAGAGAGGACATCTTTGTTGTAAAGCGAACGCTCCCTTAACCTCTCTCTGGTATAAATTATTGGTGGGTGTACCTAACAGGGACTCAGTGGCCCAGGCTGGAGAGGCACCCAAAATTGATGGTGCTGAGCCATATTTTATCCACGCTGGACAAACCTCTTGGGTCTGCAAAATTGGGCTGCAAAAGTTACCAGAGCAAGCTTTCTTCTGAGGCTTCCTGTACTTCCTGGTTCTGATTGGGATGAGAATTATTATTTATCAGTCATAATTATTATCATCACCGACCTCAGCAACCACACTTGACTGGTGTATCAGATCACTGGCTGGCATTAGAGCTGCTCACCTGTGTGTCATACTCGCAACAGCTGAGATTCCCTTGTAGCGCCTGTGGTAGTGGCCTGTGCTTTTAGGATCTGAGTTCTGTGCCTGTTACTTTCGCTATGAAGTTCTGGTGCATAGCTGAGTGACAATCACAAAAGGCCAGATATTCAAAGCTATGTATGTGCCTAACTCCCACTGAAATCAGTGGGACTTAGGCATGTGTATACAGGAACGCTGCCAGCTTTTTTGCCAGCCTAGGTGGCGGAAGGTCCCGCCCCCGACAGAAGGTTCTGCCCCCAAAATACCCACCGATGACCGGGGCGGCTGAAGATCTGGCTGCCGCAGTCACCGCCCCCCAAATGTTAACGTCCTAGGCGACCTAGGCAGTCGCCTAATGTGTTGCGCCGGCCCTGTATGTTTACTTTTGAGATCTAGGCCAAAGTTCTTAGTATCTGTACAATAGGTAAGTATTATCCCCCTTTTACAGATGAGGTACGGGGGGTTAAGGGATTTGCCCTGGGTCACACGGCATGTCAGAGCCAGACTAGAACCCAGGTCTCCTCCTGACTCTGCCTTATTTCTAGCTAGTATACCATCCTCTCTCGCCCATAAGAAAATGCTCCCTCTCATATGCAGCCTTTCTGGAGGTATTTGGGCACCTCCAGTTCAGTGAGGCATAAAACTTAAAAATAAGCATGAAATAAACATTGCACAAACTTTTTCCACCATCAAAAAGAAGTTCAGCCCAGGTTCGGTTTGAGCTTTGGGTGAAAGTTCAGACCAATTCTTATTTCATCTGAACTGTTTCACCCATTTGTATGTAAAGCTACTGTACCATGGCTTTCAATTACAATACACTAAGCTCCATTATAAATCTCCAGCCAAAGGAACTGAACCATTCTCTCAACATTCCTTTCCAGGACCTATTTTCCTCAGCAAGATATTTCACACAATGGGATAGATGAGATCGCCGTTGAAAGACCCAAATAAGCGTCATCGGTGCTCTGCTTAAGACCATTAATACACCAGACTTGGCTCCATTGATACATCTGAGCGAATTGATATGCTGGTGTTAGCTCCATTTATACAACAGAGCGACGGCCATGGAGACACCAGAATGAGGACTAGCACTAGTCCTGAACAGATCATTACACTCCTATTAATACACCGGAGCTGTGCGCCAGCACATTGGGATGAGTGTAACCACCATCATCTTGCCCATCAGTGGGGACTGAACTCGGGACCTCCAGAGTTAAAGGCATGAACTTTTACAGCTTGAGATAAAGACTAACTCCCCTCATTGACAGCTGTGGGAGACAAATCTCTGTGGATCAGGCACAGCGAGGGACCATATACACTGAAAAACAGATCTTTGATCAACCTGACATCAACAGTATCAGGACTACAGTGATATTTCCATCACTAGTAAATTACCAAAAGGGTGCAAAGGCCAGTCTTGGTGACATGAAACCAAAGGCTTGGACCCTTGCTAAAGTCCTTAATGATAAAGGGCCATTCCTGTGATTTGTAACTGTTGTGTTAGTTTGCTAGGGACACAGTATGCTTGGCACTTTTCCTGCCTAGTTTTCACTAGCAAGAAATGCTAGGGAAAGCTGGACTTAGAGGACTGGACTGGACCTACAGGGTCATCAATTCCATTCCCCTGCTATCGCAGGCTATCCTGTCATACAATCCCATAGACTCATTAACCTGCATCTTAAAACTAACTAGGCTGTTTGCCCCCACTCCTCCTACAGGGAGGCAGTAGAACCACATCTTCCAGTTTAGCACTGACATTTGATCATGCCCACAAAAGTGGGCGTGACCCTGCGTTTGCACTTGTAAAGCGGGCAGCTGATGCACATGGGCAGATAACTCTTTGCACCCGCAAAATGAGCCTGCAGCCATTTTTGAAGACAAACCAATGGCACATGAAAGACCAGGGCTGAGGATGTGTTCCACAGACTACCAGTTATGATCAAGCAATGGAAATGCATGGAGCCACTAATGGACAAGTTTCATGTGCAAGAACAAAAGAGATCCTTTTGCCCCACCCTCTCCCAAGGAACACAATCATGTAGTTGAAAATGACTAATAGCTACTCTGTCTTAGTTTTATTTTTCAATGGGCTGCTCCCAGGAGCCGCTCTGAGGTTGAGAAGGCTGGGTCATATTATTCCTCTGTCCGCTTCATTATAGCACCATTTGCTTAGGCTCAAACTTTCCCTGACTCCCTCTTTCTTGATCTATGGATAACCAAGCCCTGCCCTCAAGCAAAACACTCACATCAGCAGCTGTACAGAGCCATGGGCTAATGAAGGTGCGTAGTGATTGCTTGGTGCCCTTTCTGTAAACACGGTTATGCCTGGCCCATAATCCCCTGCATTGGAAACCTTCACCTTCTTGAAGGAGGAGCAGTGCAGTGTCTTTATAAGAGGGACACACCCTGATTAAGGACACCCAGTGAATAATTGATTCTCATGAGGCTGGTCTGTAATTAGCACACACTAATTACTGGAATTATTGAACCTTTTCCTCACTTACTTCAGTATCTTGATCTACGGGGTCTAGGGAAGCCTTGGGACTCCAAAGCTGATACAGACTAACACAGCTACCACTCTGAAACCTATCAACACAGCATCAGAGTCACTCAGCACAGTCCAACTGTGAGAATCGAGTGCAGAGGTTGCTTCTGTATCACGTGTTTATTAAGAGGACTTTAAGAGCATGGTTTAGTGAGGGAGGGGCCTGAATCAGAACCCCAGATCAGACCACCCCCAAATCGTGTGAAAGCTCAGGACCAAAGTCTGTGGCTCAGGTTTTATCTCCTTTGGGAGTCTGATTCTCCTCTCACTCACCCCAGCGTAAAGTCATTGATTTCAATGGAGTTACCCCCATCACAGGGTGGGAGTTGGGCAGGTCACTCATCTGTGTCTGACCAGCTGCCTCCCAGATGATGGAGTGAAATGAGGGATCAAGTAGGGTGACCAGACAACAAGTGTGAAAAATCGGGACAGGGTGGGGGGTAATAGGAGCCTATATAAGAAAAAGACCCCAAAATCGGGCCTGTCCCTATAAAATCGGGACATCTGGTCACCCTAGGATCAAGTGATAGCTTGAAGACCCCCTGGTTCTCATGGTTTTGTCAGAAAAACCTGGTTGTCTGTTTTTGACAGGTCTGGTTGATAAAGACAACTGTGTTGATATCGTTCATCTGGATTTCTCCAAGGCATCTGACTTAATACCAATGACGGTTTGATTCAAAAACACATGTTATCTGGATTAAAGATGGCTCACTGACAGATCTCAAAATGAAGTTGTTTACAGTCAGGTATCAATGAGTGAGGTGGTTTCTAATGGGGTCCCCCAGGGATTGGTTCTTGGTCCAACCCTAATTAATACTTTTATCAATGATCTACCAGTGGTTCTCAACCTATTTACCATTGTTGGCTGCATCCAATACTACCTGTATGGCCCTGAGGATGTCACATAGGCAGCAGCTGTGTGGTGATTGGGCCGCTTGCCCAGGTTGAGAACCACTGCTTCTTTGCTGCTAAAATTTACAGATGACACAAAGGCTGGTGGAGTAATGAACAGAATGATGTAAACCACCTGGTTACACCATGGAAGGACCTTGGGGGGGTCATAGGTCACTTTAACATGAGCTCTCTGTTCAACACTGGCAAAAATGGCTAATGCAGTCGTTGTTTGAACATGAAGCAGGAGCAGAGAAGTGACCACTTCTAAGAAGATTGTGTCCCGTTCTGGCCTCCCCACACTGGAGAGAGTTCGGAAGAGGGCCACAAAAATAGTCCACGGGCTGATGTGAGGCTTCAGGAGCTCAATGTATTGAGCTTCTCGAAGAGAAGGTTGAGAGGTGATGACCACTGTGAATAGGCCCTAACCCAGGGAAAAGAGATCGGAGATTGAGAAGTTTTCAGCCTGTCTGACAACATCATAACAAGAACCAACGGCTGGGAGTTGAAACGCAGTGTCCTAGCCATGCGTGTAATTAAACATTGGAACAGCTTACCAGAGGAGGTGGTGGGCTCACCCTTGCTTGGTCTTTCAGGTGAGATTAAATAGCTTTCTAAAATATTACGATTTAATCCAGTTTCTGGGAGAAAGGCTGTGACCTGTGTGCACAGGGGGCTGGGCTTGGGGGGGCGGGTTGTGATAGATCCTCCTGGCTTTGAAATCTGGGAATTTAGGGAGTCCCCCCCCGTCTACCCCTTTCCTGGGCAATAGGGAGAACAGTTTGCTCATAACCCTTGCAGCTCTGCAGTAACCCAATGACAATAATCAAATCTCATGCTTCAGGATGTCAGCAAGGAAGCCTTTCCTTTGATGCACAATTGGCCAGATGGATTTAGTTGCTTGGTTTGGTTTTGATTTTTTGTTTTATTACCTTCCTCTGAGGCATCCAAGATTGGTCACAACTGGAAACAGGGTGCTGGACAAGTTGGACCAGTGCTCTGAGATGCTACAGAGAATACCTTTTCTTAGATGCTTGGTTGGTGAGTCTTGCTCACATGCTCAGGGGCAAACTGATCACCAGATTTGAGACCAGGAAGGAATTTCGCCCCCAGGTCTGACTGGCAGGGACCTGAGAGGGGTTTCATCTTCCTCCGCCGCATGGAGTGGGGATCCCCTGCTGGGATTGTCTTGGGCATACCTTGCCCAATCAATTCCATGCCACTGCATCAGTGGCACCTTGGTCTCTCCTGTTCTTTGCCTGGGGCATGCACCAATTTAGTCTCCTGAGGACTGAAATGCTTCAGTCTGACTAAAGTCATTGGGCTCCATATGGGGTTAGCTGGGTGAAGTTTAATGGCTTGTGATTTACAGGAGGTTGAGCTAGATCAGGGGTGGGCAAACTTTTTGGCCCGAGGGAGGGCGGGTAGGGAAGGCTGTGCCTCCCCAAACAGCCTGGCCCCCACCCCCTATTCACTCCCTGACTGCCCCCCTCATCAACCACCGACCCATCCAACCCCCCCTGCTCCTTGTCCCCTAACCGCCCCCTTCTGGGACCCCCGCCCCAATCCCCTGACTGCCCCAACCCCTATCTACACCTCTGCCCCCTGACAGGCCCCCTGGGACTCCCACGCCTATCCAATCCCCCTCTTTCTGTTCTCCATCCCCAGGAGCGGCGCCAGGGTTTTTGGCGCCATAGGCGGGGGTCCTTCCGCGCTCCCGGTCGTCGGCAGCAAGTCTGCGGCGGGGGGGTCCTTCCGCGCTCCCGGTCTTCGGGGCACTTCGGCGGCGGTTCCTGGAGCGAGTGAAGGACCCGCTGCAGAATTGCTGCCGAAGACCCGGAGTGTGGAAGGACCCCCCCGCCGCCAAATTGCCGCTGAGGGCAACAAAATGTCGCCCCCCAAATCCTGGTGCCCTAGGCGACTGCCTAGGTCGCCTAAATGGAAGCACCGGCCCTGGCCGCCCCCCAGAACCTCCGCCCCATCCAACCACCCCTGGCTCCCTGACCCCTGACTGCCCCCCGGGACTCCCTGCCCCTTATCCAACCCCTCCACCCGGCTCCCTGCTCCCTTACCCTGCCACTCAGAATGGCAGGAGGATGCAGCCGCGCGGCCTGGCCGGAGCCAACCACGCTGCCCAGAGCGCTGGCGGCGCAGTGAGGTGTGGTGAGGCTGTGGGGGAGGGGGAACAGCGGGGATGGGGCTGGGGGTAGCCTCCCCAGCTGGGAGCTCAGGGGCCGGGCAGGACGGTTCCGCGGGCCGGATGTGGCCTGCAGGCCGTAGTTTGCCCACCTCTGAGCTAGATGATCTCATGGTCTCTTCTGGCCTTAAACTCTATGAAGTCATGAAACAAAACCCAGCAAGTAGCTCAGCTGGGCTGGAGAGCGGCAGGTTCGTAGGAAGGCTCCTGGGGGAGTCCCTGACGTAGGGGAAAGACTCTAGTTTATGTGTGACTCTCCGGCCATGGTGTTGTCCTGCAGGGAGCAGGCTGGGAAGACAAGGGGCCAGGGAGGCTGACCTGCATCCCAGGCAGACAGCCTGTGGAGTGTAATCCTGTAGGGCCCCTGCAGAAGACCAGGGCAGAGGAACTTAAGTGACATGTTGAACGTGTGTTATTCTGGAGAAATGAAACCGAAGTGCTGAAGGGGACTGAAATACCATGGCTGAAGTGAATGCTCTTTGGTGCCTGGGCTGGCCAAGTAGCTCCTCGGCTTGTGCTCCCATCGTACAGCCGTGTGAGGGAGAGGAGAACCGGGTCCTGGGGTTTTCACCACTATCGCAACACCCTTATATAGACATGGCTTGCACCAGCGCAGCACAGTTTGGAGTGGAGCTGCCCTGCTGACAGTCGTGCCTACATGAGAGGGTTGCACTGGGGCAGCTGCAATGTGGACAAGGCCTCGGCTAGCTCATTTCCGCTCCCCTCCCCACACACCGTGTGTTTGAGCATCTGTAGATAATTAAACACACCGCAGAGAGCAACAAGGATCAGAACCGGGGGCCAAATTCAGCCCATTGAAGTCATTTCTGAACCCTTTTTATTTGCCCATGGTCTACATTATTGGGATTATTTCAGGCCAGCTCCCTTTAGCGATACCCCGGGGTATGTATAAGTCAAGGCAAAATCAGGCCCCCTGAGCAACAGCTGAATCCTCACAAAGGCTGGGTGCTACCGGATGACTCATTTTTATAATGATTCAAATTAATCAGGACATTTCATCATGGGAAGCCACCTTAGATTCATCTTATCCTGTGCACATCTTCCCTGCACCCGTGCCAGAGCCGTGGGGTCAAATGTGACCCTCCCTTACACCAGTGCACCGTCTCTCCCCCACCCCGCCCCCCAAGTTAATGGGAGCCACTGGGAAATGGTCACTGCTGGGCATCTGAGCTCCTACAGATTGCAAACCGTGTGGGCAGGAAGCTACTGCTTCTCTGTGGCTTTGGGGCACTGACCCTACTTCAGCGTTAGAGGAACTGGCTTTATGTCAAACTGCATAAAGTCCATAATCCATTTCCTGGGTGGCTGGTTCCCCAGCAACAGTTCAAGCACCATGTCTGGCTAGGCCAGTTAGCATGGGCCCTTCCAGCAGGCAGGGGTATTTGATTGTCTTTCAGCATTGCTCTGTTACTAGTCATTATGCTCATGCGCTTCTCCAGGCACAAACAGGGTCCCAGAGGAGGTGGGTAGTACTCAATGCCAGGGGCAGGGTATCTAGAACCGTCCACAGCCAGCTAAGCCTCCATCCTTCAAGGAATAGAGAGGCAGAAGCCACAGTGACAGCCTTCCCTAAGGCGTTAAGACGAGGCATTAAGGGGCCCCCTCCACTCCCGCAAGCTACTGCCTGCCAGGTTTTGTCTACACGAGGCTTTTACTGATGGCAATGGGAGACAGGTGCCTAAACTCTTTGAGGATCTGTACCTTAGCCAGCACTAGGGCAGCTCACCAGGGCAAGTCACGCAGCGCAGGTGTAAGTCGTGTCTACACAAGGGTTTTGCACTGGTGCAGCTACCCCAGCGGCTGGGATCGCAGCGCAGGCGAGGCATGAGCTGGCCCGGTTTTGGGTGGTGCCTGTAGATTTGTATGTGGCATATTCACATGACCCGCAGGCGGGGAGGGGGACTTTGAGCTGTCCCTTGTCTTTTATTGCTGGTGATAAACGCCCAGGCTGGCAAGTCCTGGCTCTGGGTCATCCCCTTGACATGCCTTGTATTCAAATCACAGGGGGGGGGGATTTCTTGTGTGCCCTGGAGTAGTTAATTGTTTTCCTCCCTCTTCCCCCAGTATCCCTGCCTCCCCTGCTGCCCAGCAACCCTGCTCTCCTCCCTCCCCCTTTAGTTTCCCTGTCTTCCCCAGTAAAGCAGCTCTCCCCCACCCCCCATCCTGGCTCCCCACTCCCCTAGGATCCCTGCTCTCCTTTTAACCCTGCCCACTTGACCTAACCTCCTGGCCATAAATGGATGCGTTTGTGAGAGCTTCCCCCGGGTTGGGGGGGGGAGGAGGAGAGGAGGGGAGGGGAATGCGAGGAATGCAGGACATAACATGAGGAGAACGGTCCCAACCCACCAGCCTGCAGGGGGGAAGATAGGGAGGGAAAAGTCCACGCACCACCCCAGAGGCAGGCAAGGGAGAGCAGGGTGGCAGCACCCTGGGCTGGGGGTGGGGAGGGTTTCAGGTGCCCTGCGAGGCCCAGTGAAAACGTGCACCTTTGATTTCTCTTTCTCTTTCCTTTCTGATCTCCCTGGGACTTTCCAGAGCCGGGCTGCCCCATCTCCTGTGCTCTCCCTGCGGCGCTCTCTCCCCCCTGCCAACACCCCCAGCTCATGCTCACTTTCCCCCTGGCTCTAGCCTCCATTTCTGGAATGTTTTCTTTTTTCTCCCACGTCCCCCGGGCACTCTCGCTGGGACCCGTGAACCGGGCCAGGGCAGCCTGAGAGACTGGGGAACGTTCCCTCCCTCCTGCTAGGTTTGAGAGACGGGGTGAAAAGCTAACAAAGAAAAGGAGCCCGTCTCTGGAAGGAGGAAAGCTCCGCCGGCTTTCCTGAGATCCAGCGTGAAGGAGGCCGGGGGTGAAATCTCCTGACCCCACCCCACACTCAGGCCCAGCACTAGGAGAAGTGCAGTTTCATCTTTCCTAGCCCCTCACTCCTCTCATTCTACCTCCTCTCCAGGGCTGCCATCTTCAGAACAAATCTTCATCGCAAATCTTCATTGCAGCATAGAGAAGGGATGACATGAGCACTGGGCTTGAACCGCAGCCGTCAGATACGGGTCCAAACCTCCCCAAAGGTCAGGGTGTTCAAATCTGGGGGTCTGGTTCAGGCCCGTCTCAGAGTAATAGGTTTTTGGGCCAGGGCTCTACTCTTCTAGCACATTGTGTCTGAAAAACCCCACTGACATTAATGATTAAAAGACATTACCTCACCCACCTTGTCTCTCTAATATCCTAGGATCAACATAGCTACATCACCACTGCAAGCAAACAATAAGGCTTGACAGCAGACAATGATGAGGACTAACAACAACACCTCTGCCGACTTTGCCACCGAAGTCTCCCAAGCACCCAGGTGAGTTAGGTTACTATGGCGTGGCACTCCTTTTAGAGAAGGGGAAACTGAGGCACTGAAGGACACTAGTGATTTTTGTACACAGCCATGAAAACCTCGATGAAAAGACACATCATTCAGAAAATATTTCGGAGGAACTTTGAAAGTCCCGTCCCACTTGCCTTCTTCATTTAAGACCTGATCCAGAAATCAATGGGGTTTGCGGCCCCTCAGCATCCCACAGTATCCGGCTTTGATAAATGCAGTGTACATGGTAAAGGTAGGTGAGACGTGTTACCTGTAGCATTTCTTCCCCTGGGAATACACATCTGCTCAGGGACAAAAGGTGCATACAAGCACATGAGTAGGTCTACATTGCAATTAAATACCCGCAGCTGGCCCGTGTCAGCTGACTCGGGCTGTGGGGCTGTTTAAATGCAGGGTACAGCAGAAGCTCTCAAGCTTTCCAGGTTAGTCCACCCCTGTCAGGAGTCTGGTTTGTCTTGCGTACCCCCAAGTTTCACCTCACTTAAAAACTACTTGCTTACAAACTCAGACATCAAAACACAAAAGTGTCAGCCCACTAGTACTGAAAAACTGATGACTTTCTCATTTTTACCATATAATTATAAAATAAATCAATTGGAATATAAATATGGTACTTACACTTCAGTGTACAGTATATAGAGCCGTATAAACAAGTCATTGTCAGTATGAAATTTAGTCTGTACTGACTTCGCTAGTGCTTTTTATGGAGCCTGTTGTAAAACTAGGCAAATATCTAGATGAGTTGCTGTACCCCTGGAAGACCTCTGCGTACCCCCAGGGGTACACGTACCCTGGTTGAGAACCACTGCTGTAGACGTTCCGGCTAGGGCTGGAGCCTGGACTCTGGGCCCCTCCCCCCCGCGGGCACACACAGTGTGCTGGGGACACCCCCACATGCACATGCTCATTCCAAAATGCACCATTTGCACCCAGAAACACACACACTCCACCCCACACTCATCCCGCGCGCACGCACACACAACTCACTTCAAACATGTGCACCTAAGGACACCCCCACGCCCCCGGCGGACATGCCCTCGCACACCCCTTTACACTCACACCCCACATCTACACTCACTCAAGACACGTACTCATGCTTCACCCCCCTTCACTCCCCCCCCAGCAAACATGGACACTCAGACGGGATGCACACAGACCCACACACACATGTGCTGTACGGTGACACGTCCTCACACAAACACCCTCTAGCCTACACACATGGCGATTCATGCAAAGGGAGAACCACACCCCTCCTTGCTTCCCCCCCCCCCCCCCATCACAGACGCAGAGAGCCCATGCAGGCCAGTTCCTGTATCACAAAGGCAGGGTGGATCCCTACTGATTCTCTAGGAGCCTCTCTCCACTGGCTCTCTCAAATCCTCCATAAAAGGAAAAGCAGCCCGCAGGTAACACTGCCAAACTTAGTCATCCAAAGTCGACTAGAGCTCTCACAGCCCAGTCAGCAGCAATTTCCTCCCTGAACTTCCCCTTTCGAGGGGGGAGGAGGGCGAAGGATGGAGAGGTGTGGCCCTGCCTCTTTCGAAATGCCTCTGTCCTCGCCTCTCAGCATTTATGTCCAGTTCATCGCCTCTCTTTGCTTGGGATGCTGCAGCAGCCAGAGATTTGGGGGAGCATGAGAATTATTGCAAGGAGGGGTGAGGTGCCTGCTGTTACGAGTCCCGCTTCAGCCACGCGCTCGCCGCTTTGCATGGTTCTGGAGGAGCATGTGTGATAGTTAGAGACGGGCTCAAACCAGGGCCCCAGATGCACACAGGCTCTGGGGAAGCTCAGGGCCGGATCTAGGGGGAAGCGCTGCAGCTTGGGGGCATGACTAATAACAATTCACGCTTAGCACTTGCATGGAGCACTCCCTGTTCCCAGCACTGTGCGGCCCTTTACGGAGCAAGCAGCGGGCACTGCTGGAAAGCTTGATTCCTCATTGCCTTGCATGGTCATTTACAGCTGTGCCAAGGGGTTATAAAACACTGC
Organism: Trachemys scripta elegans; assembly: GCF_013100865.1. Classification (NCBI taxonomy): domain Eukaryota; kingdom Metazoa; phylum Chordata; order Testudines; family Emydidae; genus Trachemys; species Trachemys scripta. The sequence continues at coordinate 8,973,443 of NC_048307.1, read as the reverse complement.
CAGCTCCGAAGCCATTGCTCACTTACACAGCTGGTGGCGTTTATACTTGGCAGGGGAGTAACCGACGGCACAAGGGTGCTGGGCACTGAAGGATCAGGCCCTGTATTGCCGAAGGATGCGGGGTGGTGGTGGTGGGGGGAATTCGTAGCAGTTCTTGACACAAATAAAAAGCACAGGGGCTGACGTGTATTTTACCTTCCCCAACCCACACGCCACCATCCAAATGCAGTGTGCTTTTGCAGCTCTTTCCAGCCAAGCGCTATGCAATTGCTTCAGCCCTGGGAGATCAGATAGGGATTACTCCCCATAGCTGATAACACTTTGTGCTTACATAGCGCTTTCCGGCTTCAAAGCCTTCTTCTTCTTCTTCTTCTTTTTAAACTGAATATGACAGACTGAAACCTCACACTGCCCCTGTGAGGGAGGGCAGGGAGGCAGGGGTTAAGTCAAGTGACTCCCCCAAGGTCACACCGTGAGTCAGTGTTGGAGGGAGCTGGGTGTGGAGCCCAGGAGTCCTGAGATACTGCTTCCTTATATGGGTCCTGGGCTTATTTAACTCCTCCCAGAACATGCAAATATCTTCTCGTGGGTTTCTAGTGACTGAGCAGGATGTGTCACCAGGTACCTCCAACCACACTCATACCAGGAGCTAGCCCACTGCGGGCCCTACGCAGGAATATTCCCCCCCCCCCAACACATACTAATAATTAATAGGGGCTCCCTGTAAGCTAAACAATTGCTTAATCTGCTTATGCCTGGCACCAGTTCTGGTCTACACTAGGGTTTTTCTGGGGCCTAGGGCCTGACTCCCATTGCCTTATGGGTACTTTGTACTAGCCAGGCTGGCCCAACAGGCTGCAGGGCCCATTTAAACCCCATGCCAGGGGAATATCCCCCTGGTGCCCCTGCCTCTGCAGGAGCTCTGGCACAGGGAGTATGCCACAGCTGGGCAGGGGTAGGAGGGCACCTATGCCCCAGCAATTCTTCACCCTTGAAGTGGCCCACAGTGGCAATTGCAAGAGAGGCCAAATTAGCCACCACAGCACCTGACTAGGAAAAGGACAAACTCCACACCTGCACCAGCCTGAATCGGGCCCAAGGGGTGGAAGCTGTAGTGCTGAGGGGAGGGGGCATGCTACCAGCCTGACGCAGGGGTCGTTCGAGCTGGGCTGCTCTCCAGACCTTACACAGCCTGTTCACAGGAGACCAGACTCAGCTGAGCTCAGGCAGTTTCACGGGCACGTCGTCTAATCCCCGCTCAAGACCCAGCCTTGTCTACACTACGGCTCCACCAGAGCTGAGCCTAGCTCTCAATGACCTTGGGCAAGTCCCTCACACCTCCACGCCTCAGTTTCCCCATTAGTACAATGGGGATAACAGTTAGCTATCTCCCAGGGCTAATTAGAGAACATTTGGGAAACGCTCTGAAAGCGCATTGTGCCAGGTCGTAGTGCCGCTCCTCACTAGAGGAGCCGTGTGATCATTCCCATGTGAACCACCTTGCCCAGGATTACGTCACAGGAGCAAAGGCCCGAGCCCTCACTCATAACGGGACTTCCTAAAGCGTGGAAACTAGTCGGGAAAGCCAGGAGGAGGGAGGCGGAGATGCCGCCCGCTCCAGGAACAGCCTTGACTTCCTCATGAACTTTGGCATGGCTTCAGGACCGCTTCCTTCGCTCAAGCCAAGCAGAGCGCCTGCAGCATGTATCCCCTGGTTTGGCACAGGTACCGACAAAAGCACAAGCTCCCTAGACGGATATCGCAGGGGTATGACGTGAGACACTGGGATAGAGAGAGAGGCAGAAAAAATAAAGCCAGGCAACCACATCCGCTGCTGCTATTGGTCTGAATTTGCAACAGGCCGGAGCAGGCCCCACGCTGCCCACAGCCCAGTCTGGGCTCACATCTTCCAAACAAGGAAGGCCCCTGAGGCCCCAGGCTGCCGACAGTGACTGATAATCCTGTAACACCAGCAGATGGGCAACCAGAGGCACCAGCCATCTGCACTCAGCCCTGCCAGTAATGCTTCCCTGGGTCCTGCTCCTGCTGATTACTTGGCAATTAACACTGGAGTGAACCCAGGGCTGTAACTCAGTGATTCTACATGATCTAGCCCCCGGGGCCCTTTGAAGTCAGCCAGGAATCTGGGACTTTCTCCCTTCTGCTGACTGTCTCTGGGCAGCCCATTTGCTTTGTCAGGAGAGAGAGCGAGAAATGATGGGGGTCGAGGGTGTGAGAGAGGGAGGGATGGATGCCCTGGAACAGGAAACAGAGACCCAGCCGCTCTACCAGACCCAGACGTGTTTTACCTGCATCAGGAGCGAGTGTAGCAGGGCAGTTTTCTGGAGTGCTTGGTCTGGGCCCTACAACTCTGCAGCTGGGGAATGAATGGGCCCCATGCGTTAGTGCGCCTCAAATGTACCCAGCATGCCCGCTATCCATTTGTAACGAGCGGTCCTGCCTTTGGCTGTCTAGTCCCAGGGAGGGACAGGACCAGCTGAGAACGGTTACGGGCTCAGAGGCAGGCCTTGGCAGTTGAGAGAACATGAGCAGCCGTAAATCCTCCATCGCTGCCCAGAATCTGCTGTGTAAATCCCCCCCATACGTTACTTACCGGCAGTGATTCCTCCCCCGGGGGAGGGGCAAGCAGCGCTCCCACGGCTGCGGGGCAGCAGGAGACAGCCCCGCCGAGCAGATTTAGCAAACCCGGCTATGGAAGCTACGAGAAAACCTCCGGAGAGTGCGCGGGGGAAACGCATTCTGCGCTTGCGGAGTTGCTGCCTGGTTAGAGCCACACGGCTGATCGCTGGGGTCTGGTTGGCTTCAAGGGGGAGGTAAAATTCCCGTGCCTTGCTCCTTACACCCAAATTGTTGCATCGCCTTTGAGTCCCTTTCCCCGCTCACCTGGGGAATGGAGGGCCATGGGGAATATCCCGGCTCTGGAATTCTTCTTCTCTTTCTATTACAATAGCACTTTGAGGCGCCTACTGAAGTTAGGAACCCGTGTGCTAGGTGGTGTACACATAGTAAGAGCTTCCAGTCGAACTAGACCTAGGTAGGCGAAGGGTGGGAGGGAAAACAGAGGCAGAGAGGTGTGAAGTGATAGCCAGCAGGTCGGGAATAGAATTTAAGGGGGGCGTCCTGGCCCCACTGAAGTCAACGGGAGTTTTGCCATTGATTTCAATGGAGCCAGGATTTCACCCCAGGTCTCCTGACCGAATCCAGTGCCCAATTCACTAGCTCCGACCGCTTCCCTTAGCAAGCACCTCTTCCAATCTAACCCTTTTGGCCTAGTCCCACCTTTATATTGACAGATCCCATTTCGGGAACAGGCCTAAGTTATAGGTAGGGGCTCCGTGCAGGGTGACCAGACAGCAAGTGTGAAAAATCAGGACAGGGGGTGGGGGGGTAATAGGATCCTATATAAGAAAAAGTCCCCCAAATTGGGACTGTCCCTATAAAATCAGGACTTCTGGTCACCCTAGAGCCTCTGTGATTAGCCTCACCCTGTATCCTCAACCCCACTTGTGCAACACCCAGCTCTGGGGAGAGACTGTTCAACCTCTGCAAACAGCCCCGGCTCACGTTTTAACCCTAGGCCCGGTGCAGTTTAGTAATCACTGCATTTTAGTGGGGTTGGTTTTGTAAAAAGGCTGCCCAGCCCCAATAAATGATTCACCAGAGCGATAAAAGACCTAGGAAATTGCTCTGATTGCAGCTCAGAGCATCAAAGGCCCGGATGCTTATGGGAGGTGGAGGGGTGGGGTCAAGCCAGCCCCCCACTTGGTCCAAATCTATGTGGCCGTTAATTGTCCTCAGCACATTTTCTAAACCCCTGAATGATCACAGGCAAACCTACTTTGTTCCACAAGCTGCCTACCAGGAGACCATCCCCCTTCATGGGGGAAGGGTGGTCCCAGAGCCAGCTTGAGGGGAAGGGGAGAGCAAGGACATTGGGATGAAGCGAGATCTCTAGTTCTACACCTCAACTTGCCATGAGAGGAGCAGCCAGTGGGCTGGGGCCACAGCTGCTTTCTCTCAAGATGCTGCCCTTGTTTATAGCCCTGTCACCTCACTGGGGCTGTCTGGTTGTAGCTGGGTGTTCCCAATCATCCTCACATTGCTCCTGACTCCCCGCCAGTCTCCTTCCTCCCCCAAATCCTTATGCTGTTTCTCAAGCCGCATTCTGCTCCGCTGAACTCAGTGGTCACTTCCAGATGGGCTAAGCCAGCAGCATCTCGCTCTGGACGGACAGAGAGACACAGGGATAGAGATTTTTTGAATCAATTACTCCACTTCAGCCTGACCCCGCCCACCCTGCCCCAGATCAACGGGTTCGATTCAGTGGATCATTGAGACAGAGACTTGTTAGGAAGTTTGGATCTAGTTTGGATTTAGTTGGGAATTGGTCCTGCTTTGAGCAGGGGGTTGGACTAGATGACCTCCTGCGGTCCCTTCCCACCCTGATATTCTAGGATTCTATGATCTGGCTCCTCCAAGTGCGGATGTGAACTACACCAAAGTTCAGAGGGGCCCAGCTCCGGCCGGGACCATCCCTCACGGGCGTCCCAGCAAACGTGCTTCAGAGAGGCAGGGACAGAGGGACGCTGATGTACACTCCAGGGAGACACGGTGACCCTTGGACAAGAGCTCTCTAGCTGAGATGGGGACTCTGCTCCCGTGCACACAGGGCAGCGCTGGAAGGAAGCCGTATAGCCCGGAGCGTGGTGGTGTTGACTCGCCCGATGTCTGCCCACATTTCCACGCAGCTGTAAAAACACTGCACACGCACTCAACACTGCCATGCAGCAGCCGCCCAGGCACCAGGCAAGTCCTCCCAGGCAGCCAGCCAGACACCTCTGATGACACATTGCAGCAGGAATGAATCGGAAAAGGGCCCGGCCCAGCCTGTGTGTTGTTGCCAGGGCCTGGGATAGGAGGGGGAGTGGGCAAGGAAACCTAATAAATAAACCAGGTCCCTTTGGGTTCCTTGGCAACCCTGTGATGGGGCAGCCCTGCCCTGTTGCTGCGAGTTTCCTCACAGCTGATGACACAAAAGGACTTGGCCCAAGACTTGGGTGATGGGACTTCAGCTGAGGCTTGGCAGCTCGGGGCCAGAGAATGCTGCTTGTAATGACAGATTTTTTGATGGCACTTGGGCAGTGGAAATTGGACGGGGGACGAGCGACCAGTTACACACAGGCTGGTCAGAAACAAGTCAAGAACCATGCGGATTTGGGCATCTGATCACCAGTGAGCAGGGCACAGATCACAGGGGTGCTCCCGGATCTTTCACCAGTGCAAGGAACCAGAGCAGAGCCGTTTGCTGGCAGACAGCTACATGAACCCCCTATCCTTACCCCTCGGGTGGGGGGACAGACATGAAAGAGGAGCATTCTCCTGACGTGGAAGGGAAGGGGGGAGAGAGATCCAATTCACCAAGGGGCAGTGTCGTCCAATGGGTAGAGCACTGGACTGCAAATCAAGAGGTCTGGATTCTACTCTTGGCTCTGCCAACGACTGGCTGGGTGACCTGGGGCAAGTCTCAATGTTCCAGTTTCCCCGTCTGTGCAACAGGGATAAGGAAACCAGCCCATTTATAAAGCACTTAGAGATCTCTGGCTGAGAAGCTCTGGTATTAGTCTGTTTATTGCGGGCTGAATAGAAACCTCAGGGGGTTTCTGTTTTGATTGGTTTTTGGTGGTGAAGGAAATGGCCCCATCTTCAGACATTTGCCATTCCCGACATTGGCTCCCCCACTCATTCTAGCCTTTGGGGAGACAAAGGGGCATATAAGCCAATTTGCCATTGTCATCTTAAGAGAACCCCATGGGGAAACTGTCTCCTGGAAAACAATAAGAACCATAAAGGTGCAACCTCCTTGCCCCATTTGCTGATTGAGGCACTAATGTGTAAGTCATTTAAATGCTAATATTATTCAGCAGGGCTGCCCAACAAAGCTTATCAGAGACAGCTGGAGATTGGAGGGGGAGGAGGGGGATTATTGCCCAAGGTGACAGTGCTGTGGTGCAGAGAGCTGCAGATCCCATCGATCCTGCTCTGAGCAGCTCTGCAGGCGAGAGGGGGCACAGGGACTCTCTTCTCTCCCTGTGCAATGGCAGGGCAGGATTCTGCCCATTCCTACCTAGTGCTCGAGGGACCTGGGTGAGGTGACTGCTACCGTGTCAGCCAGTGCACCATGGCACAAAGGAGATGCCCCCTCCTGCTAGAGGCCTAGCCGAGGGCCCAGGCACTTAAGAGCCAAAGAGGCAACCACTGCGCAGGGGGAAGGAAGGTGCCATGTCTCACCTAGCTTTGCACTTGCCCCTGGGGGTCTCCTGAATGCAGCTGCAGTCTCCTGCTTCCTCCCCACTCTGCTGTGCGTGCTAAGAGCTGCACCCCGCCCCACACTGCAGCCTGAGCTGTCCTGCCCTGTAACGAATGTCAGCCTCGCAGCGTTCCCTTTTCCCCGCTACCCTCGTGCAGCTGCTGACAGTAAGGGCAGGATTTCACCCTTAGCTGGGATCCGACCTACAGTCCCAAAGTAACAGCAACTCCTGAGCAAGCGTGTCCGGGGGTCACTGGGGCGAGGAAGCTGAACAGAGCGCCCTGCTTCCTCCAGAGCCTGGAAAACGCCTGGCTGCAAAAGCCAGGAGAGTCCGACTGCCTCGTTTGCTTCCTGAATCCCTTGCTTGCCAAGCCTGGCTATCCAGAGCAAGGCCTCATCCCCTTTGTTCTCTCTGCTCCCTGATCTAGTGGACACTTCCTTCGTCTAGCCCTTTTGGAGGGCAAGGCTGGAAAGGGAGCAGGGCCTGCCTCATCTGTCCTGTTTCCTGCAACTGCACATCCCCCATCGGAGCCCTGCAAGAGCGCCGTGAAAATTCACTAGCCGATGCGCAAGATCTGCTTGCCCACCCTTCCCGCCAGCACGACGCCAAGGATGGAATGCGTTTGCTTGTCCATCAACAAAACGAATCAGCCTGGGTGAATGGAATTTTGCGCTGCAGCCTGAAGGAATTTGATAACGCTCTGTATCCTGCTAGCCAAGAGGCTCCTTCATTGAACTGCTGCTGTGCAAGTCAGGGAGGGCATCTGCCCTCAGCCCTTGGAGACTCCCAATGTAGTGCTGCCTGCTATACCCAGTCCATGGGGTCAAACCGCCTCCCTCCAGTGCCAGGCGTATCACTTCTGGAGCGCTAATGTTCTAATGCCAAAGATTAGCCCGGCCGAGGGCACTTCCTGCCACTCCCAGAATGTTGCTGGAGGGGAGCTGCAGCAGATTCCAGCAGTGAAGGGAGACAAGTGAATGATCTGGTGATCTGTAGCAACACAGCCCTCATGGGGCACCCGAGGACAAACCGTGGTGCACAGCAGCCCCCAGGGGCCACCCAACAACAGCAATGGAGGAAAACAACTGTTAGGAAGGAATCATTTTTTGTTTTCTGTATTCTAAAGTCACTGCAATTATGGGGTGGGGGGAGAATAACCAGTGATGGAAACTCTCTTCATTGACAGCAGTGAGAGGTTATTATCATCTACATTGTGACAGCACCCAAACGCCCGGCTCGGCCTTGGGGCCCTGTTATGTCTGGCGCTGTACAAACACACACAAGATGACACTGTCCCTTCCGCTAAGAACGCACAGTCTAAGAGGAACCGCCGCTTAGCAAAGGTGGGGGAGAGGGGCAGGATCAAAGCAGTTTCATGTTCACTTGTACATTGTGAGGTTGCAATCAGGCCCCCTGAGCTGTGCTGGTGTGAATACCACACTGTGCTCTCTAGCGTTACTCACGCACACAGGTGAGGATTCTGCTAGAGGTAGCCCAAGGAGGGCAGCCTTGGGGGAGGGGATAGCAAAGGTTTTTTTAAGCCACTTCTGTTCTGGGCTGCTCCAAGGGCTGAAATAGCCCCGGTGGAAATTAGCACCCCCGTCTCTGCTTGCAGAATCCCCGTGGTGCCCCGTGCAATGGGGACCCACCCATTCCTTGCATGCTACCTGCCCCAGCGGTTGCAGGGTGGGCAGTGCAGGGCTGCCTGCATTGACACCTGCCTGCATCCAAGGAATCCTGCCTTGACTGTTCGCGGGCAGAGTACAGCCCCGGCACGCCACAGCAGCAAGGTAAAGTGCTGTATTACAGTGCATAGCCTGCATCTAAGGGCACTTCATCTGAATGAATGCACACAAGGGGTGAGTTCTGCACAGCTGCCTAAGGGTTGGCCCTGCAAACTGGGCAGTCAGTCACATGCCTTACGCAGCCTGGAACATCCCCAAGATTCTCGGGACGGCCCCGACCTTGCACCGGTCAAGTCACTGGGAGCTTTGCTGGGGCATAGGATGGCGGCTATCCGGTCAAATTTCAGCCTTCACTCTGCAGAGAAAATGCCCCCACCGATTAGCTGCAATGCAGGATCACGCTGCTAGGTGGCAGTGTTGAGATGCACACTGCAGACAAGACAGTCCTGCCAAATGCTTCTCCGCCAGGACTAGAGCTGGGAAGGGATACCAGTGGGATCCTGAGGGTTAGTTTATTGCCCAGGGGAGCAGGTGTGTTGCCAGATAAGCTACACATCTAATTCATCCCCTGGGTCCTGTGGGGGAAACCAGGCTCCCTGGCTGCAGTGAAGCCTGGAAGGGATGGTGCTGCCCTTGATCCACCAAGGGGCCTGGAGCTGGCTGGGGCGTAGGGCCCGGGGACTTGGAAGACGCAAGTCGCTGAAGGCGGGGCTCCCACAGCCCAGGCTGGCTTTTATAGCTGCTCCCCTCTTGGGGTACACCAGCGAGACGGTGACACCTATCACTGCCGGGCCTCTCCCGGCATGGCTCCCGTGAGAAGGCGCCTGGGTGAGCATTTTTAGAGGCAGACCTGAAACAAACTGCAGGCATTGACCATGCCTGAACTACGGTGGGGCTGAAACCAAGCATCTGTGACACGCCCTGAGAGCCAGAGCAGCAAATGACGGAAGTCCGAGCCAACCCAGCCCAGCAAATGGTGCATTTGGTCTGGGCACCGCAGCAAGTGAGGCTACATGGTTTCTACCCGATCTAAAAAGACCACGTTTTCTCCTGGAGTGTAAAATATTCCCCAGTATTACATCTTGGGAATCCCAGCAGTGTAACAGAGGAAGAAATAAGCAGACAGCAAAACCACAGGGGCTAAATTCTCTGCTGGCCAGTGACTTCGGTGGAGTTGTGCCAGCCCGGAACTAAGCCCTTGGTATCTGCACAGCCCTCTGAGCTCCGCTGGTAAACCAGAGGGCGGGAAGAGGTGGGCCAACAGCACAGTGGAGTGAGCATCCGAGCAGGGACATGCTTTAAGGGCTCACCAGCAAGGACTGTTAAGCTTGTAGGACAAGGGTTCAGAGTTCTGGAGCGGAAGGTTATCTACCAGTGGCTAAAGGGCCCCAGATCAATACCGTTGAGTAGAGAAGAGAGGAGAGCTGGGCCCCAGTGGTCATGACCTGCGTTTGCCCTCCTACCCCGGGGCAGCCGGTTCCTGATGCTGCATGTTGTTTGCTCAGAGTGGATGGGGCTCAGCCCTGCGTGGGTGTTTGGTGCCATCTCCTCACTTTGCCTGGCCGCATGTCCAAAGAGAACATCTCCACGGGGCAGCTACTGTTAGGTTGGCACCTGGCTAGCCCATAGGCAGCCATCCATCACATGCGAGCTGCAGCCCAGGGATACACACACAACCTGGCAGGGCTTTATGGGGTGCCAGCTCTCTGGTAGCTGGAACTGCAGGAGGCGCCATGGAGCATAGAGAGGCGATGGAAGGAGATTGATGCACCACAGCAACTAGGGTGAGGTAGACAACACGACTGGTCATGCCCTCCCCAGGAGCAAGCCACTCCTGCTGCCTTCCCCTTGGGCCTGCCACAAGCTGTGCCATGGTTCGCTCCTATGGGGAAGCCCTATTCCAGGGGCCACCTGTCAAGTTGGGGCCCTCAGGTGAGATGAACAGGAGCGCTGGGGTTCGAGCTGCCTCAGTCCCTCTCAGCTCCAATGATTGGAGCCAGAATTCGCCTGGAGAACATATGCTCAGCTCATTCCCTACCTGTGAGCCTGCAGCCCCCCCAGCAGGGTTCTCGGGGAGGGGGCGGGCCGGCTATTTGCCCCAGGATGCTCATTGCGCCTCGCTGGAGTCAGGAGAACCAGCCTGGTGGCCAGCGTGCTGCAGAATGGAAGTCAGGGTTTGGCTGCTCTTGCCAAGGGCCTGAAATTCCCAGCCTAGGTGCCCCCGGACCAGCCATTAGCTACTAAGGGGAACCTCAGTGGCTGGAAGGGAGCCCTTTCGTGTGAGTGCTAATGGTTTGCTGCACCACCGGCGCCTGGATTCTCCTGGGCCTGATGGAACAATCCCCCTACACACACACACACACACACCCACCCCTCCTTCCTCCCCCCTTCAGGCCACCAAGCTGGTCTCTTTGGACACTCAGCCTGGTGCAGAGCATGTGCTGGGGCCTCCCCCAGCCGCAACAGCCTCGTGAGCCGGATGCCAAGACTCAGGGCCTCTCTGAGCTGGGTTTCGGTTTCAGCAGCCGCCCCACCTTTCCCACATTCTTTCTATCCCGGGGGCCGGCTTCGGTCCCAACCCCGGCTGCACCGCCCCTACATTATGCCGCGTACGCTCTCAGAGAAACAGGCCCCCCAAGCCATTGTGTCTTTCAATAGCCAGTTGCCCAGCGGTACAGCCTGGTTGACAGCCCCTACGGTGAAAAGCCAGGCCAGCACAGAGGGACTGGGGGAGGGGAGAGGCACCCCCCAGCTCCAGTTACGGCTGATTTCACAGCGCCTGTCACTCCGCTTTTATGTGCTGGAGGCTTGTGCCAAGCCTCGCCCAGGGCTTGAACTGAGAATGTGGAGCAAGGGAAACTCCCCTTTCCATTCAGTCCTGGCCTCAGAGCCCCTCCCCTCCCCGGAGGCGCTACAGCTCCTCTTTCCCCCTCCCTGGCCATGGTCCCTCCTCCCCTCTCTCCATTCTTGTTCCTTTTCTATCCCACCAGCTTTCAGGCTTCCCACTGACTTTAACTGATGCCCGCCAGTCGATGTTGGGGCTGGTGCTATCCCCGATACCACTGCCAGGCGTTGCTGGGGCTCCCATGGTAGGCAGGCTCAGAGGTGTAGAGGCCAGTTCATCCCAGTGTAGCACCAACCGGGAAGAGCCTGCAAGAGGATTTCAATAGAGCTCAGCCCGCGGGTAGGATTCCACATCTAGGGAGAGCAGTCTCTCCTCTCCTTTGCCATGGTGCGAGGCTGGAGTAACTCCTGCCTTCGCTGGAGTTCCACCACATTGGCTGTCGTGCGTATCAGCAGAATTTGGGCCAGGAGGGTGAATTTAAGTGCAGGTTTGAGCATTTTAAAGACTTTGCCTATTTACCCATCAAACTGGCCAGAGAACAACATGCTTTCCCGACCCCATACTGCCACTGTGCCTCAGGCCTGAGCTGACAATCCTTCCTCTAACTGCCCAGTCAGTCCTGCTGAGAGTGCCAGTAACTGTGGTAATTGGTGCCAGCTGTGCTTTCTAGGATAGGGTATTCGTCCTCTAAGAATTGAGACCTCTCAAGTCATTCCATGTAGGCTACCAAATAGCTGCAATGGCTTCTGCTCCCTACCGGTCTGGCTCAGATTTGAGCCAGCCGCGTAGAAGTGAATGAAGGATCCGCTGTCTCAGGAGAGAACCGGAGGAAGAAAGCTGGCTGTTTGTGACAACTGACCGGCCTTCCCTCCCCGCCTTGCTGCTCCCCTTCAGCCTGGCCGCCTCTCCCAGGCAATTCTGGTTCAACACCATCCCTTATTTTATGGTCAATTTGGTCTCGCACCAACCTCAGTCTGTGGCCGTAAGGTCACTGATAGAAAATGGAAAGGTGGCTGTGAGAGTGTGAGAGAAAATTGTAGGCCCAGGTGGTCAAATGCTAGCCTCCATTTTTGCCCTTGAAATTTGCAGACACAATTTTACACCTATAATTATTTGTGGACGTCTTTTAAACCACTTAGCTGTTTAAGTACAAACACCTGATTGACAGGTGTAAAAAGTTATCTAAGTGGCCTGGATTGGGCCAGGCAATTTTTGTGTGTCCCAAACACAGCAGTCACAAAAACAGAGGCCCTCAAGTCACAAGTAGGTTTGTTAGCAAGCTAAGACAAGACACAGATTCCCCAGTCAGACTGCAGCCATGGCTTTCGCAATACACAAAGCCCATCAATGGAGATTTGTCAGCCTAAGGTTTGCTGGAATCTGGGTTTCCTCTAATCCTGGCTCAGGTTCACCAAAACATTGGCCAACATGAGAACGTGACAGGAATTCTGCCTCAGCTGGTTCTTAGAGAGATAAGGTGGGTGAGGTAATATTGTTGATTGGGCCAACTTCCATTAGTGAGAGAGAGAGAACCTTTGGAGCCTGCAGAGTTCTTCTTCCTGAAAGCTTGTTTCTCTCACCAAAAGACGTTGGCCCAATAAAAAACATTACCTCACCCGCCTTGTCTCTCTACTGTCCTGGGACCAACACAGCGATACCCCCACTGCACATCACCTGGTTCTGCCAGATTTGTACTAAAAGCCCCACTTCCCATGGCTCTGCTGGAACTGGGGAAGAGGGGACAAGAAAACTGTTCTTCTAAACATAAATTCTTCGGAGAAGCTTTCAAAACCAGCGGTGCTACCGAGTCACGGGCTGCGCCCTGTTATACAAGAGGGTGTCAGGCAGGGAGAGCTGCGTGACTCAGAGGAGCTGACAGACCCAGCCTGTTCATCCTTTGTTTACATTTTTCACTTCCAGCTTCCCACGGTTCATTCAGCAGCAACATGTGGGAGTGCAAACATAATATCCCCCAGGAGCCAGTGAGATCCCAGAGCGCTAGGAAAAGGCAGGCAGAGTGACCTGTGCACTCACGCTACTGCCGAGTGTACCCCTAGAGGGTGCAATAGAGCATTAATAGGGACAGGTCAGGCCTGTCCCTCACCACCTCTGAGTGGGAAGCAGAGCTCAAGCCATCACGACAGACGCGCTGGTGTCAGCAACGTGCAAGCTGCCCCCACCACCCAGGATCCGAGCCATTATCTGGGACCAGCCGAAGCAGAGTTACTGGGCTGTCCCGGAGATCTGACACATACCCAAGAGTTTCATGCTCAGGACTCTGCTCTGCTATAAATGGAAGGACCCGGCTTCTGCAGCTAGCACTGAGCACTTCACGTTGACATGGGACGTCAACCTCTCTAGCACTTCAGAAGCTAAAGCAGACCAGAGATGGAAGGACACTGCCTATGGACCCATCCGCGCTAGCCAGGTGTTTACAAATGACTGTCACTAGAGATGGTGCCAAACCATATCTGCCATTTGAACGCCTTTGGGCAGGGATTTTGGATGCGAAGCCCCAGATCTGGACTCTTTGGACCAAGTTTGACTGGGGCTGCAAACTCAGGAGTTTGGCTGGGGATGATGGAAGTCGCCACAACTCAAGAGAGTGGAAATCTCAAGAGAGTCACTGGTTTCCCCCCACACCCCATTTCATGAGAAGGGCTGGCTGCATCTTAGCAACATCAAAGCTGAACTCAAACCCCAGCACTGAAATGGCCTTGAACCTGACCCCTGAACTGATCCTTATCAGGATCTCCACACAGCCACTTGGTCCATCTCTGGTTGCTCCCCATCCTCACTGGGGGCCTCTCCCTGAGCATCCTCCCCTCCTGGTTAAATCAGTAGGGTTGGTGGGACACTCTGGAGCCTCTCAGCTCTTTGCCGGAGCAGGCTCTTCATTTGCATGGGGGGCATGTCTAGGCGAGCTGACACAGGACGCCTGCACCCCTCTTCTTCAGGGGCCTGTAGCATTTCGGAAAGCCACTCCCACTGAGCTGCCTCCCACAGGAACAACCCCACCCAATACCCCTAGCAAAACAATTCCCTGTTCACCTCCTGGTCACTGGGAGAGCAACCACCAGACCCTACCTTTTATGGTCAACCTTGCTCATATGAAGAACGAGGAGTACTTGTGGCACCTTAGAGACTAACAAATTTATTTGGGCATAAGCTTTTGTGGGCTAAAACCCACTTCATCAGATGCATGGAGTGGAAAATACAGTAGGAAGATTATATATTACATACACACAGACACATATACATGTACACAGATAACATGAAAAGATGGGGGTTGCCATACCAACTCGAACAAGACAAATCAATTAAGGTGGGCTATTATCACCAGGAGAAAAAAAAATAGCCCACCTTAATTGATTTGTCTCATTACAGTTGGTATGGCAACCCCCATCTTTTTATGTTCTCCGTGTCTATCTATAGATATAGATATCTTCCTACTGTATTTTCCACTCCATGCATCTGATGAAGTGGGTTCTAGCCCACGAAAGCTTATGCCCAAATAAATGTGTTAGTCTCTCAGGTGCCACAAGGACGCCTCGTTCTTTTTGTGGATACAGACTAACACGGCTACCCCTCTGAAACTTGCTCACATGATCAGTCATATGACCACAGGCCCTAGAAGTGCCAGCTTTAAAGGACTGAAGCCCTATACCAGCTGTGATGAGCCATACCTGCGCTTCCAGGCTCAATGCCCTTTCGCAGGTGGCTAGTCTCATGGGACCATGGAGCTGGTTTTCCTTTGTTCTTTAGGACAATTGAATATCATAAAATGTTTACAAAACCCCACATTGATGGTGATTTCCTCCCTCTCCCCTCTGTAATTCAGCTGCTGCCGGCTGGCTCACAAACACCAGCTGCGAGAACCTGGACTCCAGGGGATTCCCAGCTGTCTGGCTGCCAGAGTTTCACAGCTGCACATGTGACCTGCTGGCTATGCCACAGGCCAGCTACTCCTACCAGGGATGGGTTAAGCGTGAGCATCTATGGCAGAGAGACAGGGTGTTGACGAGGTTTTTTTCTATTGCTCTTCCATCCCCCGCTGACTCATGTAACAAAAACCCTGGACTCCTTTAGCAGGACAGTAGGTCAAAGAGGCCTGGTCCTGGAAGGTGCGGAGAGCTATTGACCACAATGGGCAGGGAGGACGCTCAGCAGATCAGCGGATTAGCCCTCAGGCGTCACGCAACCCAACTCTGGTCCTCATGCAAATGATGCTCTCCTTATTAGGGGCTGGAAGGGAAGGACTGCAGCTCTTGGAGATCATACTTGGGTGCGGCAAAGCTAAAAAGAGCGGGAGCAGAGCCAGATGAGGTGGGACAGTGACCCCCGAATGGAAGGGGTGGGTGCTGTATCCCATCCTCATCCCCTCCCACCCACTACATGAGCGACTGCTTCAGAGAGCTGAGATCAACCAGGGTCTGCTTGCAGGGACTGGGAGAGGCTGAGATGCTATGGAGGTCTCCATCCCCTGCTGACAGCCTGGGGTTGATTTGGATAATGAATGCCAGATGCTGTCAGACTGGAGGGGGAGAGATTCTCCTTGACAAGCAGCAGCGAGGAGCCGGTGGAGCATGAAATTGGCTGCTCTTAGCGTTTCTCCAGGCTTCTTAATCGCCCTGCATCTCGCAGGAGATGGGGGAGGAGTGCAGGCCCTGAATTTAGACCCTGCTCTGAGCAGTGCAGTCCCCACTAGGCCCTCCCAGCAGGAGAAGGGGGGAATCGAATCCAGCTGCGTTCCCTTCCACCAGACATAGCCGATTACCGCAGCTCTCCCCAAAATGATGCAACTCCTGCTGGAGACTTCTCCTGCCCTCCCCTTCACATGGGGGCCCTCGCTGAAGCGTTCATTGGTGCCAGGGTCCAGGGCTCGGGCTTTAGTTGGTGGCGAGGGGTGTCTGTCTCTTCAGAAGGATCCACATTGTTTGTAACAAAGAGGAGCCCGAGCATGTTCC
The DNA here is from genome assembly GCF_013100865.1 of Trachemys scripta elegans. NCBI lineage: Eukaryota > Metazoa > Chordata > Testudines > Emydidae > Trachemys > Trachemys scripta. The sequence goes on along the minus strand of NC_048307.1, from coordinate 8,957,617 downwards.
TCTTCTAACATGCGAACCCCCAGACGGCCATGCACACCTCACCGAGAAACGTAGCCAGCCGCGGGAGACACAAAGACATGCACACAGAGATTTGACACGTGCACACAGAGAAGGGGAGAGAAGCAAGACTTGACACTTGCACACACAAACCCAAGCGGACACCTAGAAAAGGCACCCGTACACACACGCGCATAGACACACCAGATAGACCTTTTGTTGCACACAGTCGGTGCTAGACATCTGGCTCTGTTTCCATGCCTTGGCCGCGGACATTTTTCACACGGTACGCACAATGCATGGTGTCGCTGCAGGCTCCAGCCCAACGTTTCATCTCCAACAAAACTCCTGCCTGGAGCAAGGGAACAAAACGGAGTCACGCTCCCAGAGTGGAGTGATGCCCAGCTTCGGCAGCCGCTGAGCCCCGCACAGGAGCTGCTGGGGAGATCCCTGGTGTCACTGCCACCTCCTGTGGAGCCATCCCTTCTGCAGCTGCTGGCCCAGTGTCTCGCCCACCAAGTCTGTGCCATGCTCAGCCCCAGCCTTCCAGCCCAGCTTCCCCTGCAGCGCTGCCCTCTTGAGCTCTGCCCCTGCCAACGGGACGCACCGTGCATATGGCTGTGGGCGCCACTCTTCGGCCAGAGGTTTGAATCCTCACTGAAGATTTACCGCTCCACCTGGCTCGAGCGTCTAAGCAGCGGCTTCGTGCTCAGAGGATTTGGCGTGTTGAGAGCACAGCCCATTCATGCCCCGCACGAGAAGAAGTCAGCGAAAGAAAGCAGGAGAAGTCAGGGCGATTCAGCAGCAGAACAAGCACTTTGGTCCCTGCCACGCGTGTTCTGGGCACAAAAGCCTCTGCGGCGGGCGGGGGGCTTGGAGGAATTTCCCCCTGCTGCGTGCAGTGGAAAATGGAGCCATCACACTCTCGGCCTCCCTCTGTTTCTCTCTATTCACAGTCCGTTTCAATAACATTATTGGCCTGACAAGCTAAGAACGTGTTGCCAAAGTTAATTCTTCAAATGCCTGCATCGGGGACCCGTTTGCATGAGGGAAATGGGGGCAGTCTAGTCATTCAGTCCATTTCTGGGATGCAGAATCAGGCCCTCAGTGTGTATGTCTGCCTTTGGGGCTTCCGTCTATCAGCCATTCCTTCCCTGAAGTTCTGGAGAGGGCGGGCCCTGGCCGCTACCTCTTAGTTTTGGCATGAGGAATGCTGACTCCTTTCCTGTCTTTGGAGGAGCCAAGACACCACAAAGCAAATCACCAACGCCTACCACTGAATGTCAACTTGTTTCCTGCGGCATGACTGGGTCGCCCTGGGAGAAGGGAGGCAAGATCCTGGCATGGGAAGCAAAGGGGAAAAGACAGGTGTGTGTCGGACACATGGTCTCTTTTCTAAATGGGATTGCTTTAACAGGAAGGGCGGTCTAGTGGTGAGAGCAGCCTGGGAGTCAGGACTCGGAGGTTCTGTTCCTGCACCTCTGGCATAAGCTTCCTATTTGACCTTGAGCAAGTCACTGAAACAATCCGTGCCTCAGTTTCTCCACGTGTTAAATGGGAGTCGGGGCACCTGCTTCACAGAACCTGTTCTATGACACAGAGTAAGATGGAAAATGCTTTTGATGCAGGACCAGACCAACCTCATGAACCATGGATCGGTCTATTCGAAGATGCACAAATGGTCACTTGGTCATACTGAACCTTTCACCCAAAAGCCTGGATCCAAATCAGAGACGGATGCTATTGATGTTGTGCCCAGGGCATCTCATGGAATACCTGTTCTGATCCTCACAGCTCCTCACACAACAGCTAGAGCCCAGAGGTAACTTCCATGGTGAAAACATAGCAAATGTCTAGTAGGACTATCCTTCTGCATGGAGCCGCAGAGGAGCCTGTGCTAGGCCTGGGAGTAGAGTCCTGTTGGTTGCCATTGGCCTACAAGCCGAGGGAGGAAAGGAGGAAGGTAGGAGAAGCAGCAGATATGAGCTAAGGGGGTGTCCACTCCTAAGTGCTTGATCTAATCTCCACTGAAGTCAATAGGACTTTTTCCATTGACTTCCAAGAGCTTTGGATCCGGCTCTAAGGCCCAGATTGATTCCAGTGGAAGTTAAGAGCCTAAATACCTTTGTGGATCAGGCCCTGAATGTCCCTGGCTCCATCCCAGCCAATAGCTCTAGCTGCCCCAGGGCAGGAGAACATGCTTTTTTAATCAGCCCCCAACGAGGCTATTTTCACACACTGGGGCTGTCCCTTAGGATCACCAGCTAGCCACTTAATGCAGCCAGGGGAGCAGAACAGGCAGATGGGCTAGACACTGCGGTGACTCCTGGGTTTAAGGTTGATGTGAGCAAGGCCCATCAGGAATGACCTTGTCCACAAAGGATCCCGGGCGGGTGGCAGAAAATGATGGATTATCCTAAATAACCCAGCGGCTGGTAATGGGCCATATGTCACCCTAGCCCAGGAGGCAAAGCGGGTGGGGGAAGAGGAGGTTAGCAGGGTCACGGACCTCACTCAAATGGTGTTCGTTCACTGTTCATTGTTTGTGAGTCACTCACGATCTGGAAGCACGAAGCTGACACTGGTGTCTCTGGGGGGAGCAGCTGGGGGGGGAATCTTCTCCTCATCTTCTGGTTCCAATGGTGCCCCAGTCCTCCTTTGCTTCATCCATGGCCCACCAGGGCATATCCCAAGAGGATACACTCCTGCCTGGGACGAGGACACAAAAAACAAGCCCAGCCCAAGCAGGAGTGGTAGCATCCCCCTTCCTTCTGGGCTGCCATGCCCATCCTCCTCCTTAGCCCAGCCCCCCTGGCAGAGCGGAGTTTGATGCTTCTCCTCCTGCTAGGAGGATTCCCTACCAGTCACCCGGGCTGCTTTGAGCTGGCCAGCGCAGGGAGCGTGTGTGTTGTGCTGCCACTGACCCTTGGAGGACAATTACCGCATTTTACTGTTTATCATGGAATTCTGCAGCCTGGCAAACCACCTTGCTCCTCTGGAAGCTGCACACCTTTGATCTCTCTCCCTGAGATTGGATTAGGTAGGAAGGCTCAGGCCTAGCCCCCCTGCCCCAGGGGAGGGGACTCGTTCTGTCTAACCCGGGTTGCTCACTCCATGGCAGAGAAAGGCCTAAGCAAACACCGAGAGCTTTGGGAAGTTTGGGTCTGGATCCAAATGCTGGAGCTGTAGTTGGGAGACCCACTTCTTGGGCTTTCAGATCTTCTCCAAGGCAAGGGCAGGTGGACTGTTGACATCCTGGCTATTTCCAATGGATTTTCCACTACTGTAACTTTTACCTGCTCCCTTGAACCCAGTATCTCAGGGGCAAATAAAGGAAGATCTTAGGTAATCAACAAGCCACAGCAAAGGGGAAATAAAACACCCTTCGGAGCGCCATAATACGTAGAAGAAAATGGGTTGACTTTGTATTTACCTGATCTAATAACTAATTCCCGTTCACTCTCCAATATGTTCTGGGTTCCTGGTCATAAAGGTGAACAGCAAAGCTAATTATATATACACACACACACACACACACACACACACACACCCTTTACACATCACACTAAGACAGCCTCATGCAGTCATTTCGCACCGTTTTTCCTCCTTGTTCTTTAAATTAGAAATAGCAGGTCCTGACTACTCCCTCTTGCCTCGAAGGCTTTGGCAGTCCTTGGAGGTGGGAATGGGACAGCTAAGGAGAGTGACTCGTGAGCTGTAGCTTTCTGGGTCCCCAGCTGATGCGGGAGAGGATATGGGGGTGATAGCGCCACTGTCCTTCAGATTGAGATTAGTGGACTGTTTTACAGCTGATTTTTCTAAGTGCTCAGTAGATACAGAGATCAAGATATAGAGAGCTACAGCCACACACATTTCCTAGATCTTGCAGTACGCTGCATGAATCATCCTCAATCAGCAGAGACATTCTCCAGCCCGGTTCCTTCCTACACGTGAAGATTGCAACCTCTGCAAAGAAAGGTGCAGCAAAGGGTGCGTGTGACTCAGCCTAGAGCTCTGCTCACCTCATCCTCCTGCCTGTGGGTTAAGGAGCCTACGCCCCTCAAGCTCATTCACTGTCATCTAACTGACTAACAGGTAACAGTGAACAGTGCTGGAAAGCTACTGAGCGTTCGGGTGGCAGGCCTGGCAAAGCAACAGTGCTGCAGCAGGTCTGTTTTTCTTGGGAGGTGTACGTGACTCTCGCTGGACTACCCATTGGCACAGGC
>NC_048307.1:8932119-8943394 GCF_013100865.1 Trachemys scripta elegans | reverse complement strand
TCTTGGGCGTGAGGCTAGTCCTGCAACAGGCCGACCTCCCCTCAGGGAGACCCCATCGAGTAGCACTCTCTAGTCGAAAGAGCATAAACCAAAAGCTAGGCTGGGCTGCCCTCCCCCATCACTCATAGAGCACTGACCTGGATTTTCTTCCTCAAGCCCCAGCTCCTGCCAAGCCACTGACCATCAGGACTTCTTTCCTGGAGCCCTTCCCCCACATGGTCTCCTTAGGTCTAGGTCTAGTGTACTGCCCACCTGCCATGGAGGAGAAGAGGGGGAGATTAGCCTTTCCCCACCCCTGCCACAAGAGCATTTACAGCCCTCTCCTAGCACAATTTTTCCCACCTGAGCTCTGCCAGCCCTTTCTGAAATCAACCAACTCTTCCCCAGCTGATCAGGATTAGGCAGGGGTAGCTCATCCATCACAGGGTGAGCTGAGCCCTCCCTGCCAGGGCCAGCCAGCCTGTTCCAGAACACAAGAAGAAGTGGACATTGCATCAAAGTGAAAACCAGTAAAAAGAAATACACACCATTAACCTGCGGGACTCACTGCCACAGGATATCACTGAGGCTGAGAATTCAGAAAGGGATTAGAAGTAATAATGAGAGTGAGACTATCCACAGCCACAATGTGGTTTAAGAGATAGAGCCCCTTTATGGTATAAGATGACCACTACCTAAGGGGGAATAGGAAGAATCTAGCTCTATAGGCAGATTATTCCATAACTGTTCGCTACAGGCCGCCTTGCACATTCCTCTGAAGCATCTGGTTCTGACCACTTGTCAGAGACAGGCTACTGGATGTCTGGCCCAATCTGGGAAGGGAGTTCCTATGGTCATAGGATTTCATATCACAATTCAGATTTGCACCATCACACCTGTGCTTGGTAGCCCGGTGCTGCTCTAGCAGACGGATGGGGACAGGTAGTCTACAGCAGTAAGTGCCTTCCTCTGATTTTTGCACCATAGCAGTGTGCCCTGGGTGGATCCGCACGTCTCCAGATCTCAGGGGCGAGTCAATGCTCCAGTTTAGCTCTCACAGTCAGCAGTGTCACCAGAACACATGGCTGTGCCTGCCAGCCGGGGGCCAGACACAAGCGCATACGTAACCACTCAGTGGCGTCTCCCACCCAGTGGCTGGACCAGCTAGGTTTGTGTTCCTAGCGGAGACGTGAGTGGGGACACTCATGGTTCACAGCCAGCACATGGACCAGATGTGCCAGAAAGGCAGGGTCAGTCTAAGCATGCCTCACTCAGCTTCTGCACAGCCACATGGCCCATGTGCTCCTGTTCATGCCTAATGCTGAGGGATCACACACTCGGTTACATGCATTTGGCCCAGCTGCAGCTCATAGGTGGCAGAAGGAAACGAAACTCCAGGCAGTTAAAACTGGCCACCATTTAATCCAAGATTCAGATCTGAAAGGGGATGCTGTCGAAAGCCACATCACCAGCTCTGTCTGTCACTGCTGCCTGGCGTGGGCCAGGTTAGTTTGGAGAGGTGTGTGTGGGGAGACCGCTGCCAGTACAATTTCTTCCTCTTCACTGCTGATGTCTCTGGGCTTGAGTCCCTGTTACCTTGCTAGTGGCACCTGTGCCAAGCGCACAGGGTAGATACGCAACTGAACCCCTGCCATGGCTACTGGTGAAATATTCTCATTGGCCCCTATACTTTACATATAGGTGCAAGGCCTGGTATGGAATGTATAGTAACTATATGGGGCCAACTCCTCGTGCAAAGCTACAGCTGACCTAAGTGGGTCTGGGATCTGGCCCTGTGAGAATTTTGATTGTTTCTAGTCTTCAGGTTTTTGCCCACTGGGAACAGATACATTTCCTAGCTAGGCAGTAGTGCTAGCTCAATGCCAGAATCCTCATCTCAAGCCAGGAAAAGAGAGTTTCCAATGTACTGAATACTGATGGGTCCTTAATTTGTAACCAGGCTACCTCACCCGTGAGTCTTGAGCTAAGCACTAGCATATTCGTTACAGCTCCTAACCGGACAGCGTGGATCCACTGCAGGGCTCACTCTTCCCTGACGCTGTCATTTGAGCAGCACATCCTCACTGGCTGATGGGTGGATTCCTTTAGTTTGCTTTTCCATGGCCATGTTTTGCTCCCAGGCCTGGAAGGAATTCACGGCTGTACTGCACAGGTGGTACCAGGAGGGGTTTGATGAAGCCTGAGCTGAAGCCTGCACTGAAAGCAGGCCTGCAGTTAGGTTCTGACATTGACAGGTGACCTTGGAGAATGTTTCTCTCTGAAGTTCTTGCAAGGGAATCATCTTCTGAGTGGCTCACCTTGCGGATTTGTCCGTTTGATGGGAGAGACGGCCTGGCTGGCGAGATGTGACAGTAACGGTCACGTGAGCCATTGCAAACAGAAACCGATTGGTCTTTTACCGGCACTACCTCATTCTAAGCGCCCCTCCTTACACCTTTGTCCTGGGAAGGCGAGATCAAGGAGCCAGGTTCCTCAAGGGGCTTTGGCCCGATTCTCATCTCATTTGTGCCAATGTAAAGCTGCAGTTCGTTCTCCGAAGTTAGTGGAGCGACTCCAGATTTACCCGGATGTTACTGAGAATCTGACCCTTTGTTCCTATTGTGACAGCTATGGCATTGTATGTAATGGCTCTAGGGGGAGACATGGCTAATGTAAACCCTGGGAAGGGTTATGAGCATCAAAGGGCTAGTTGAAACAATGTGAACTTTTGAAGGTAAGTGGATCTCTCAGGGAATCTCTAGGGCAGGTATAAACAGATGTAACTCCTCCCGTTATGCAAGAACTCAGCCTTTGCGCTTCACCCTGAGAAGGTGCCCTTTGTCTCCGAATTACCTGTTCCCAGGATCAAAGGCCCAAACTGTAGAAAGGAGTACCTCCCAGCTTCCTGGGGGGTTCTTGTTTTCAGCCAAACGTGGGGTTATGAACTTGTAACCCGGGAAAACGCCTAGGTGGGCTGTGAAGGACTGATCACCCGCCAGGGCCCTTGCTGGAGTTGGAGTGATCTCTGGTAAGCTCATTAGCATGCATGCAGGTGCTTTTGTTGGGTTTAATGTGTTCTCTGTAATGCTTTCACCTTAAGAAAAAATGTGCTTGGTTGGAAAGAGCCGTGTGGTCACTTTCAACTGTGGGCAATTACGCTGCTTATAGCCTCTGAGGAAGGAAGGCCACGCAAGAGTGGGAAGGCACTTTGACTTGCTGGGGAATTCACAGTATAGGTAGGGAGCCGAGCAGCCTGGAAATACCCTGGTCAGGGGAGGAGAGAGATGTGGGTCTCCACCCAAGAGAGGGGAGGGCTGGGGAGCCGGGATCCTAAGAATGGGTGCTCTTACTGGACCACACGGGGGGGGGGGGAATACAGGTGCAGTTGCCCTGAACGGTGACACCCATCTCTTGGATAATCCTATAATACAATGAGCAAAGTGGGAAGTTAGCAGTGTAATCCTTGACTACTGGGACACATTTGTAGTATACACCACTCCCTGGGAAATCATAGTACATCTCCTTGGACCATCTGTAAACACAGGGCAGCATGTCAGATCAACTGGTCCATATGAGGCCTGCTACATCTGCCAGACCCTACAGCATATTCCACCATCCAACAGCTGGATTCTCTGGACCAAACTCTGTTCTCAGTACATTGGCGTGACACCCTAGAAACTCTATACACGTCTGTGCAGAAGAACTCCAGGGTTACACGGAGGTGAATAAGGACAGAATTTGGTATATTCTGTGTGCATCCTGCATCATGACGACAGACTCAGGACCCTTCTGGTCCCAAGCAACTGCACTGCCAGGAGCTATACAGCAGCTCCACCTTGCCCGAGCCAGTAGGAGCGTTGATAAACTTCGCTCAGCTGGAAGGAGTGCTTTGCTTGGCTTGCACGGTCCTGGAAATGTCATGTTTTAAATCAAAGCTGTTTTTGAGTTAGAAGAACACAGAGCAGTGAAACCACAGCATTTCTAAGGCTGGGGTGTTATTTGGCCTTTGTATATGTTTAAATTGGATCAGTCATTCTAAAGTAACTTATTCCTTCCTTGTTCAGATTTCACACGCCAACTTTTAGCTCAGACTGAAGTTCTATGGATGGGTCACTCGCAGATACCAAGGTTTGTGATGGAAATGTTGGCCTTTGGTGCCCCGCCCACTCCCACACGTTAGCTAGATTGATAGGACAAGATGGTGGGGTTTTGCTCCCTATTAGTTTTATGTCAGGGTTTGGGTTCAAGGCGGAACTGGGGATAGGGTTCAGGTGGGGGTTTTGGATTCAATAATGCGGAAATCTCGTTAGTTCAGCTGTTCTGGGGAGATTTCTGACACTTTGGGTCAACACTGCACCAGTTCTAGGAATATTTCAGGCTCACTCCAAAAGGAAGACGGAAACTGTTCCCACCCAGTATTAGCTCTGACCCAGAACCAAGGGCACCAGTGCCGGTTCAAAGCCTGGGATTGGAATCTGAATCCATCTGGAATGTGAAGGGTTGGGATTCTAGCTTCTGCTTTTGGCTGACAGCTAAGATTATTATCCCCTGTTCTTCTGAGGGGCGTGTGGTATATTTGGGACACAGCGTGGGGGGCGGTGGGTGGAAGTGAAGCGAGCCGAAGCACAGTGCTCTGCAGAAGTGCCGGTTGTTCTCTCATCTCAGCCACCTGCTGCCTTTTCCTTCAGCGCAGCCCTTTCTAAAAGCCATGTATATTTTATAGCTCCGGTTCCCCCTTTTGTTCATCCCCCCGGGGTGCGGTAGAGCCGAGTGGCTGTGCTAGCCCAGTGCTGCAGGACATGCTCCGATCTGCTAGTTGCTTTGGCGATGGAGGTGGTATCGAATGTGCCACAAAGACAGGAGCTGTGTAAACAGCCAGCAGGCTGTGGAGGTGGAGAACCAATGCAAAAAGCTAGCGGTCTAATAGGAATGCCAGCCACTACACAGGCACCAGTCCCACGGCCACTCTCTGGCTCCCTGAGCTGGGTGGGTGGAGTATCTTCAGGTCCTGGTGGGGAGGAGGTTGCCACGTGATGTGCAACAGTGACCCCTATGGAGAATCGAGTGTTGCAAGGCTTCTGTGGAAGTCCAATCCACTCCTCCTTGGCTGGAAGGGTCGTGACTATTATGCATTGCATCGGGAGGGGGGCCTGGACAATGAAGCATGTACAGTGGGGTGCAAAGGGATCCCCAGGGTGCTGAAGGATTCTAGAGTTGAGGGAGGAGGGAAGGAGTGAAAATACATTTCCTTTTATGGCACCTGCCTGGACCTCTCTCCCTTCTGTTCCTTCACTGACTGGCAGAGATTGATACGAATGCAAAACCCACTCTCCTCTGAAGCACAGCCAGGTTCCATTGACCAGCCTGCTGGGATGTCCAGCTCCAGCAGGGGAACCTGGCACAATGCTGGAACAGACACATTCCTCAATCCACCAGCCAGCGCTGGTGTCTGCCCAGGCTGGGATTCACGGCCAGCCATGCCCTGGCCCAGGAAGGTCATGGCCCTAGGGGCTGAACCAGCTGCTCGCACCTCCTGACAAATGCAGAGAACTAATTGTGGATTCTGGATTTTCGTTTCCACCCAAGCCTGTTGTTCCCTGATCCCCCTGGCCAGGGAGGCTGAGCAGTAACAGGACTCACAGCAGGGGATGGGATGTTGGCTCTACCAGGCAAGGAGACGCTCTCGTTAGTGCGCGGGCAGGATTACACACTGCACACAGGAGCCCACCGCACATTTCATGGGGGGGGGGGGGGAAGAATGTGACTAAGTCACCTTTGCACCCCTGTCTGCATATTCTCAGGCTGCTCCACTGCACCAGATACCAATGGCCCAATACAGCAACCACGGATTGCCAGGGCATAGGGAATCTCTGGCTCTCTCCACCAGCAGCTGGAAAGACCATCAGAGGATCGGATCCCCTTAGGCGGAGATGTGCTTCCTGGAGTTAGGGATGTTTTGGGCCAGCAGGGCAGGATGAAGCAGCCACATCACAGGCCCAAGAACTGTCATTCTTTTCTATGTGGGCAGCTTGGCAGGATGAAAACACCACCAAACAGCCGGCAATACCCTGCCCGATACCTCCCTGTCTTTCTTGGGATAGCTGCTTCACTGAAGCTGCCTCACTCCCCTCAGCCTACCCTGGGACAGGAAAGGAGAAGAGAGGGGCAACAAGATAAACGGGGGATTTGCCGCCGTCACAGTGAGACGGCTTCTTCGGAACAAAGGCAGCCAGTTTCCTGCTCGTTGCATGCAGCTCGGCCTAGCAACATATTTCTGTAGCCCTTTCCATCAGGGGATCCCAAAGCGCCAGGCGAACACTAACCTGGGGAAGTGTAATTGCCCTCGTTTTGGAGTCAGGGATACTGCATGGAGAGAGCCTGCAGAGAACACAATGGGTGTATCCTTTTTAAAAGGCCTGAAAGTTCTCCCCCTCTCCCAATAATTTTTTCCTTTGAACTATCAGGTGTGTCCTTGTCTGATGTTCCCAGGCTTTATGGAAGGACTCCTGGGATGGCCAAGCTGTGTGTGGGCAGCTTTCTTAGTGCTTTAACTGAAGGAATGGGGCTGCTGGATCCCAGCGAAGACCGTTCTTCAATTGTTTCCTACCCCTTTGGAGTTAACAAGTGTAAAAGAAAAGCCTTGTAAGCAGACTAACTAAAAGTCACTCCCCATCTCCCTTAATCACGTCACTCGCATGGGATCTCCTAACCCTGCCTGTTCTCCAGCCAGCCATAGCGTCTTCCAGGAAAAATGGGCAGACCTGACCACAACCTCTAATATACAAAACAAGCTGGAGAATAAACTTGACCAAAAACATAACACCCCCACCCCCGCCCGCCCGCAAACCATTCAGGTCACATTTATATGTCGGAGAGATGCACAGAGGGGCACAAAGCCCTTTTATTTCCTTTGCAGGCAACTGTGTTGTTCTTTTGTACATCACTTAGGGCTTATCTACACAAAAAGGTTGTGCCACTTTAACTGTAGTGGTACGGTTAAAGCAGGAAACCCCCACCCCGCCGCCCGCCCCCAGTGTGGATGCAGTGATACCAGTCTAGCTTATTCCAGTATGGGAAGGGGAACACACTAGATCAGTACAAGACACGATGGGTTGTACCAGTATGATAGATGTGGAGCTGCCCTGTGATAATTTATGGCGACTCTATGTTGGCCTGGTTATTTGGGTGTTTACTGTATGAATATATTGGATTAATTCAACAGAGAGCTCTCAGGCACGATGGAAAAGGAATGGCTTCAGACAGCCACCTCTTAGCAAACACTTAGGAGCTGTTAAGAGACAATGCCAGAGCTATTAGTTTTGATGATTTTGCCTCCTCTCCAGCCAATCAACAAAACTGGTTTGGACCAGGACTGGAAAAGGCCCTCAAACACAGAACAAAAGAACGATGGCAGGATCAAACAGACCCTCTTTAGATGGAGATGGTGGGTGACTTTTAGCTCGACAGCAGTTATTTGGAGCAGGAGAGAGGGAAAACAGATGAGACACAGGAACCTGGAAGGGGTGACTGGAGAAGCTAGGTCACCATCACAGGATGGTAGGGCTTTGAGGAAGAAAGATATGTGGGGGGTGTTTGTTGGTTTTGAATCCTTTCCCTTGAATTGCTGTGTTCCTATTGCTAAAATAAGCAATGCCTTGGTTCTAAGAAGACTGTTCAGTCACTGTACTCCCCACTGGTCACAAACTCCTGAGGGGAAAAACTGCAGGACCCGAACTCAGTCGGACCTACTCAGAAGAACCCTTGCGATACAATGTACCGTAGTCCAGGGCCTGCTCTGAGAGGGGGAACTATGAAATTCCATCCTGGGAGAAAGGTAAAGGCCCAAGGTCTGACGGGGTGCAGCTCACCCTGCAGCTGAGACAAGGAACCTAACTATATTAGTACACACTCACCCCCCGACTGACATAGTGATAGTGGTACAAAAACTATGTGCAGACCAGCCCTTGCAAGTGTATTACCTAAGGTCACACAGGAAGCCTGTGGCCAAGCCAGCAATCGAACCCAGTGCCTGACAGCTCTACCCCCTAACCACAAGGCTATTGTCCTCGCAAGGCTGTGACTGCAGAAGGATAAGGGCAGGCTGAATTCCTCTGCATCCTCCCCAGGCTGCCTGACCCTGGTGTGCTGGCTGGTGCAGTGAGAACCTAAACAGCCCTGGGGGTTACACCACAGAAAAACCTTCAGGGAGGGGAAACCCTCTGGTGCAGAATTTGCATCTCAAAGGCCTTGCTGCTCCAACCCTCATATTAATAGGTCAGCTTTTGTTGTGTTTCTGCTTATGCCTTTTTTATTCCAGCTAATACAGTCATAATTAGACCAGGGCAACTGCCAATTATCAATCAAATAGCTTCAGTGCATCTTGGGAACTGGTATGTTAAAAATTTCCACAAAGCACTAGGCAGACAGGCCAACTCGACTGCCTGGCAAATGCTCTGGAGGAGGGTGAGAGGAGGTCATCCACGGCTATCAGTGCACCCGTGGGCTGAGATGTGGGAGCTTGGTTATTTTGCATGAGGCAGTGCAGCGAGGGGCTGCAGAACTGGGACTAAGAAAGCATCGCAGGGCTCTAGGGTGGCCAGCAGAGCAGTTGTAGCGCTAGACGGCATTAGGGATCCTGGCACTGATGGATTCCCATTAGCGCGAACCCCTAGTGTAGATGCTCCGTACCAGTGCAAATCTACCTTGGTCTCATTTCTTACACTTCAACAATAATCCCGAATGAAGACAAGCCCACAGTCTCCAGTGGCACAGCGGATTGAGCTGGCAATCAGAGCTGCCACTGACTTTGGGTAAGTCATTTAAGCACCTTGTGCCTCATTTTTTTCCATCTATAAAAGGGGGATAATAATACTTCCCTACCTCCCACAGGTGTCACGAGACTGGCTGGAGAGTCAGTGTGGCCGAGGAGCTACAGCACTAGACTGGAACGGAGGAGAAATAGGTTCTATTCCCAGCATGGCCGCAGACTTGCTAAATGACCCTGGGCCAGCCATTTTGCCTCTGAGCCTGAGTTTCCCCATCTTTAAAATGGGGATAATGATCATCAAATGCTTGAAATCTCTGAATGAAAAGCAAGGTATTATCACTTTCTGGAAAACATTATAGTTGGTCAGTATTTAAAAATCAGCAAACCGGGAATCAATGATTATAAAGGAAAAATATCCCTGTCAACACTGCCCTAGAAGCCTGATGGTAACAACAGTGTTCAAATGTGGTCATAATAACTCTGATTTGTTCTTAATGTGGACAAGGCCAATGGGGCTGTTTCTGATCTGACTAACACACGTGTAAAACAGGAATAACTGATCACTGAAGCCAACAGCATTGCACTGGGAGGAGATCAGTACTAGACCATCTGAGGCCACGTCTACACTACCTGCCAGATTGATGGGTAGTAATCGATCTATCGGGGATCGATTTATCGCGTCTAGATGAGACACGATAAATCGATCCCCGAATCAACGCCCGTACTCCACCTCGGCAGGAGGAGGAGTAAGCGGAGTCGACGGGGGAGCTGTGGCGGTCGACTTGCCGCCGTGAGGACAGCCAGGTAAGTCGAACTAAGATACTTCGACTTCAGCTATGCCAGTAGCATAGCTGAAGTTGCGTATCTTAGATCGATCCCCGCCCCCATGTAGACCAGCCCTGAGTCACTACAGGAGACCATAAGGAAGCTGTCTTCAACCCCCTTCTTCCTTAAAGAAAGCTCAAAAAACATACCAGCTCCCCCACCCTCCCTTCCCTGGTAAGACAGATTGATCTCCCGGCTACTCCATTTCTCATTGGATAGTTTGAAAGATGGCATGAGGAGTCAGGTGGCACCTTAAAGACTAAAAGACTCACACACACACACCCAGTTATGTGTATTCTGTCTGCTGCTATCCCCCATATGTACATACACACTTCCTCCAGGTGTGGCTAAAACTGTCCTTTGTCAAGGTTAATTAAAGGAAATATGCTAACCTCTTCCCCTTCTCTGCTTGTATACGGTGTTAACTGATCATTGAGATGGTCATAATAGGAAACACATTTTCCTTTTTTTATAGCTTTGAAATTAGGCCTTTAAAAAAGATCCCCCTAAAAAACATCTTCTCTGAGAGACAAAGCAGGTGAGGTAATATCTTTTCTTGGACCAGCTTCTGTTGGTGAGAGAGACAAGAGTGTCACAGCTACTACAAGATGGAACAGATTGTTTAGCATAAGTAGTTAACACATACTGTACCAGACCATTGAGGGTGAAGTGGCCCGTTAACACCTTTGCAGGCATAGGACAGAAAAGGGATGGTTAATGGGTTACAGATTGTTGTTATAAGCCATAAATTCAGTGTCTTTATTAAGACCATGCTTTTTAGTGTCTTGCAAAGTTATGAATTTAGGCTCCCAGGCTCATCTTTTGAAGGTGCTGTGCAGGTTTCCTCTGAGGTTTCCTGAGAGGTCAGATATGGAGTGATTGCTTTGTGAAAAGTTTCAGAGTGGTAGCCCTGTTAGTCTGTATCTGCAAAAAGAACAGGAGTACTAGAGACTAGCAAATTTATTTGGGCATAAGCTTTCGTGGGCTAAAACCCACTTCATAGGATTTATGCAGTGGAAAATACAGTAGGAAGATTATACACACACACACACACACCATGAAAAAATTATCATCCTATTATCAGCAGGAGAAAAAAAAAAAAAACTTTTGTAGTGATAATCAGGATGGCCCATTTCTAGCCCACCTTAATTGATTAGTCTCACTATAATTGGTATGGCAACACCCATTTTTTCATGTTCTCGGTGTGTATATCTTCCTATTGTATTTTCCACTCCATGCATCTGATGAAGTGGGTTTTAGCCCATGAAAGCTTATGCCCAAATATATTTGTTAGTCTCTAAGGTGCTACAAGTACTCCTCGTTCTTTTTGTGAAAAGTACTCGCCTACAGGTGATAGGGTGGTTTTGTCTTTTATCATTTTTCTCTGCGAGTTCATTCGAGAGGGTAGTGATTATCTGGTTTCACCCACATAGCTGTTATTGGAGCATTTAGTGCACTGATGAGGTAGTGTTGCGATAGGCATGTGTAGGACCCCTGAATCTTGAAAGGTGTGCTGTGGATGGTATTCAGAGTAGCAGCCGTGTTAGTCTGTATCCGCAAAAAGAACAGGAGTACTTGTGGCACCTTAGAGACTAACAAATTTATTAGAGCATAAGCTTTCGTGGACTACAGCATCCGAAGAAGTGGGCTGTAGTCCACGAAAGCTTATGCTCTAATAAATTTGTTAGTCTCTAAGGTGCCACA
>NC_048307.1:8847431-8927668 GCF_013100865.1 Trachemys scripta elegans | reverse complement strand
GGGTAGGGCATTCCCTCCTCCGTAGGGGGGAGGGATAGCTCAGTGGTTTGAGCATTGGCCTGCTAAACCCAGGGTTATGAGCTCAATACTTGAGAGGGCCACTTAGGGATCTGGGGAAAAAATCAGTACTTGGTCCTGCTAGAGAAGGTAGGGAGCTGGACTGGATGACCTTTCAGGGTCCCTTCCAGCTCTATGAGATAGCTCAGCTCCCCACTCTGACCTGCCAATGTCTTCAGTTGAGGGGGGTACATCCAATACACACTACAGGCCGTGTGCCACCTAAGTCCACCCTGGCAGCACAACTCCCCTTGGAAGACATGCTCTCATTGGTTCCTTGCCTATGCCAAGGGGGTTGAGAGAACAGAGCAGGAGCTGGTACCAGATTCTGGCAGGTTTAGAGGAGAATGAGCAGCTTTCCCTTGGCCCAGATCTCTTCCCACCTCCTAGGCATTCCCCTGCCACAGAAACCCAGATTCTCAAAGGTATATAAGCTCCTAACTTAGGGTGACCAGACAACAAGTGTGACAAATGGGGGGGGTGGTGGTAATAGGAGCCTATATAAGAAAAGGACCCAAAAATCAGGACATCTGGTCACCCTATCCTAACTTTGCCTGAAATCAGTGGAAATTAGGAGCCTAAGTACCTTGGAGAGTCTGGGCCAACACGCACATGGTGATTTTCTCAGTGTCAGAGAGAGGGGCCTCTGCCATTGTTTGGGCCGAAGGAATGGGTTTTCCTCTCCCATCATCAAAGGGCAGAAGGGATGGTCTGGCCCATGATTTTTAACTGGACACTGTCGCTTTCAGTTTTAACACCGAGCTACATTAGTCTGCGGGCTGCAAGGCCTTGCTTTGCTGCACTCCGTGTGGAGCCAGCAGTCCATGCCGAGACGAGCCATTCAGAGCTCAGCTCCCAACAGCTATGGGCCTAAACCTGTACTGACAGACCAGCATTGGGTCCAAATGACAGTGGGAAACAACAGATTGGTGAGAAGACATGTAGATTTTTACCACTTTAAGACAAGGGGGGAAGGTGTTCACTAAATAAAATGAAACTGGCTATTACTCAGTGGGTGGATTTTTTTTATCGGTTCAGAACACTTATTTGAACCCAAAATAAAAATATATCTATATTTTGGGCCAATCTCTGCTTGGAGATACTTGGAGGGTAAATCTGGAATAACTAGTAAGTTGACACCATCCTGCCCCAACAGACCCGCTGGGGCCACCGGACTGACTGGTAGGATCTGTGCCCTACGGGCAGCCCACCCAAGAGCAGAATTTGACCCAATGACCCTGACTTGGAGCTTGGGGCAGTAACAGTGTGTATGTGGATGCTGGGGGGAAGGGAGTGGTTAGGTCAGGGTTTCTCAAACAGGGGTCACTGCTTGTGTAGGGAACCTGCCCCGTCTGCAGGTCCGGCCGATCGCGGCTCCCACTGGCCACGGATCGCTGCTCTGGGCCAATGGGAGCTGCTGGAAGCGGTGGCCAGTACATCCCTCGGCCTGCGCCACTTCCTGCAGCCCCCATTGGCCCGGAGCAGCGAACCGCGGCCAGTGGGAGCCGCGATCGGACGGACCTGTGGACGTGGCAGGTAAACAAACTGGCTCAGCCTGCCAGGAGCTTTCCCTGCACAAGCGGCGACCCCTGTTTGAGAAACCCTGGGTTAGGTGGCTTTCAGCGACCTTTGCACCTCTTGTATTCTGGGGCCACATAGTGTCTGTTCATCCCCTCCCCCATATGCTAGAACAGCCCTAAGGTCCCCTACAGGGCCTGGGAAACAGGATAGCCATAGTGCAGTGCATCCTGGACATGCCCCACCCCAGGGGCTAGGAGCAGGGCCAGGGAAGAGTCCTTATGCCAGCTCCACACCAGCCAGGAAGTCCCCCTGCACAAGAAGTGTTCTCAGGGGGGCATTTATGCCCATTCTGTAGTCCTTTTACACTGCCAGAGCAGCACAAAGGGCCTTTAGTTCAGCTCTCTGTGAGCTGAGGGGTGAAAACATTATCTACTCTCTGAGCATCAGCCCCCAGAAACACAGGTGAGGCTGCATCAGCCCCCAGAAACACAGGTGAGCTTCGGTTGGGGGGCAAAGGTAGATAAGTGGGACTATTGGCCTGAGCGAGCGTTTGGAGGATTAAGGCCATAATCATATCTAGGTTAGATCTAGGGTGTGATGAGCAGAATACCCCAGGGGGAGCTATAGACCCCTCCATGGAACATTTATTCATGGGGGGAGGAGGGCTTTGCGGTGCCACTGAGCCACCAGAGAACTCAGGGGATTCTAGCAAGGGACTCCTGCTGCCAGGAAAGTCACAACACCCTCCCACTCAATTCCCCCCATTCCCTGGAAATGTTCATTCAGATTTGGGGAACTCTGGCTTCTGATGACTCTCCCAAGGCCGCCTGGTTGCCTCCACCTCAGGATGCAGATGGGAGCCTGCACGTATGGAAGGGGAAGTTTTGCCTGCTTTTAGCATGCTTTCTCTGTCCCCTCAATTCTCCCAGGAGGGGTTCAGCACAGAGGCGTGGGAAGCAGTGGGATAGGGCAGGGCAGAACAGGCTGGGCTCATGCAAACTTTCCCCCCTCCCAAAACTGTGGGCAGAAACAGCGGAAGTTAATACTGCCAGAGCCTTTCCTTCCATACTGTAGAACCTCCCTGTGAAGGATCCCAGAGAATCTGTGGCACTTGGATTGGCAAAACAGGGGAGTTCAGAGCTGGTGTAGAGCCACTGGCCTCTGGTGCATCCTCCAAGATCCAAGCTGGTCTGGGAAGATGGTTGGTTCTGTGGGCCAAATCCAAAGGCAGGAGAGGCAACTCAGACCCTCCACTCCTAATGGAAAAATTCAAGGTAACTCCACAAGTTGAAACTCTTTGAGGCTCATAGTTTTTGTTTGGAGGTGTGGTATCCCAGTGAAATTTCACCCTTGGGCAGAGTGGTATTTATTTTTCTCCAAGCTATGGACCCCAGAAATCTCTCTTGAAGTAATGGCAAACATCAGCATCCCCAGAGCCCAGGCACTGGTGGAAAATAGAGTGCTGAATTATGCTGGGCTCAGAACCCAAAGAAATGCCAGTGAACCACTGGAACGGCCCTGGTTTAAAGTTGGTGTAAGTAAGATCAGGATTGGGCCTTTGGTGTGTAGGCAGCATAGATCAGGGCACCTTAAATATTGCTTAGGGGGAGGTGACATTTTCACTTTATTAACAACCACCCACCAACTCCCCCACTGCCCAAGAGAAACGCAAGAGAAGACCCATACATCGAAGAAATGAACAAGTGCTTGGGTTTGATGACACTTTCAATGCAACACTAGAAATATTAGAAGACCCCGAAGAGACCTGAAGGTCTATTAAATCCACGGCTCATTTTCCTTGGCTGCCTACTTGCCTCCCATAGTCGGCTTGGCTATTTTTATTATTTTATATCCATTTGCATCAAGCAACTAATCCTAGCTCCATAATTAAAAAAAATCCCAACCCAGGCACATAGCCGATTGGGGATTTTTGTCAATTAAAGAGCTTGTTTGCAGGAAAACGCCCGGGGGAGGGGAGGTTGGTTTCCCTAGAGGGGGTTCGTTCCCTGCAGTGCGTTTATTTAGGGTGCTGAAAGGAACAGACCTCCCCCCTCTTTTTAGTGGCTGCAAAACCCTCGCTCCCCCACCCCTCTCCCCGGTGTCTCAATTGGAGGCGTGGCCGCTAGCACAGCCCCGACATCCGCCCCTCTATATAGGCTGCAGCTGGGGGCGCTCGCTGTGAATCGGGCTTTGTGCGCTGCAGAGGGGGCCCGGGGGGGGGACGCGCGGTCCAGCCGAACAAAGGCCGGGGGGAGGCGTGGAGAAAACCCAGGCGAGCCGCCGCAGCCACCCCCTGTTGTCGCTCGCTCTCTCGCTGCAGCCCCGCCGGCTCCTGCAGCCCCAGCGGCTCCGCTTCCCCCCCACCCCAGTCGCTGCGCCAGCATGACCGCCAACGGGACCTCGGCGCCGCTCCAGATCCAATTCGGACTCATCAACTGCGGCAACAAGTACCTGACGGCCGAGGCCTTCGGCTTCAAGGTGAACGCCTCGGCGCCCAGCATGAAGAAGAAGCAGATCTGGACGCTGGAGCAGGACGGCGACGACTCCAACGTGGTCTTCCTGAAGAGCCACCTGGGCCGCTACCTGGCGGCCGACAAGGACGGCAACGTGAGCTGCGATCGGGAGCAGCCGGCCGCCGACTGCCGCTTCGTCATCCTGGCCCACGACGACGGGCGCTGGTCGCTGCAGTCCGAGCCCCACAAGCGCTACTTCGGCGGCACCGAGGACCGCATCTCCTGCTTCGCCCAGACCGTGTCGGCGGCCGAGAAGTGGAGCGTGCACATCGCCATGCACCCGCAGGTGAACATCTACAGCCTGACCAGGAAGCGCTACGCCCACCTGAGCGCCAAGCAGGAGGAGATGGCGGTGGACCGCGACGTGCCCTGGGGGGTGGACTCCCTCATCACCCTGGTCTTCCAGGACCAGCGCTACAGCGTCCAGACCTGCGACCACCGCTTCCTCCGCCACGACGGCCGGCTGGTGGAGAAGCCCGAGAAAGGCACCGGCTACACGCTGGAATTCAGGTCCGGCAAGGTGGCCTTCCGGGACGGCGAGGGACGCTACCTGGCCCCCTCCGGGCCCAGCGGCACCCTCAAGGCCGGCAAGAGCACCAAGGTGGGCAAGGACGAGCTCTTCGTGCTGGAGCAGAGCTGCCCCCAGGTGGTCCTGAGAGCCGGCAACGAGAGGAACGTGTCCACCAGGCAAGGTAAGCGCCCCCCCCGTCCCCTCCTTGCCAGCGGCATCCTCGGGCGAGCTCCCAGCCTCCGCAGGGTTGGGGATCGCTCTGCACAGCCAGGCCTTTGTACCTTGGGGGACCTCGCTTGGGATGGGCATGTGCCCATCGGTGTTAGCGCTGGGGGGGGCTGCCCCTCCCCCCCTGGCTTGGAAGTGGTTCCCATCCTATACCGGGTTTGCGGTTTGGGTCAATGGCTCTCCGCCTCCCCGGGATACACTTTGTTCCAGCTCCTTGCATGCGCCTCGTGGCCGGCGGTAGGAACTGCCATCGGTGCTTCATCCTACTCCTCGCTGCCTTCATTGTGCTCCTGGAGCCGCTGCCCGACCAGCTGCTGCAACGGATCTAACCCATCCAAGGCAGCTACTTTAAACCAGCAACAAAACGGCCTCACGCCGAAATCTCCCTTTTGCTCTCCCTCCCTCCCCGTGATTAAAATGGCCTAGTGGGCTGCTTCAGACCTCCCCTCCCCCACTTACTCCGAAGCTCTGCAGAATTGCACGGGCAGCCTCCCCCCCCCCCCCAGGGCCCTGCAGGGAGAAGCCATGCTAGACCTACAGGCCGGGGCTAGCTGCTCCCCTGCACGCTTGTGCATGCTGGCTTGTGCAGACCGGCTTCTCCCTTGCCTGCTCGCTGCAGGGCAGAACTTGGCAGGGTTATATAAGGGCTTTCACTGAAACTCGGGTGTTTAGCGGCTGATTTGGGTTGCGCAGGGAAAACATGACCTACATTCAGCTCACACAAAGGGAGCATTGCCTTTGCCTGCCGCTGCTTTGGCCGGCCCTGCGGAGCTCCCCCTCCCTTTGGAAGCCAGGTTGTTCTTGACTAGAGTGCAGAGGTGACCAGCTTTGTGTGTGATGGGGAGAGAACCGTGCGGTATCTTTGACCATAGCGCTCACTGTTAACTGGGGGGTCAGCGAGAATGCAGGTCCTATCTTGCACCTTCTGCACCCACAAGTTTAACCACCAGTTGCTTAAGGCTGGTAACCGCAGAGAGCGGGAGCTACAGAATGGTGGCCCCCCCTGCAGTGTGAGAGCTTTGATCAATACCCTAGATTTCAGTTGTGTAGGTGGGAGCCAGTCCATTACAAACTGCCTGGCTTTGTGATACAGGTCAGATATACATGGTACTGGCTTGGCTTGCCAGATGTGTGTGAAGGCTGAGGAATGGATTTGGTCTAAGCCCTTCTGTGAACAATGACCAAAATGGATGTGCAACCACAAGGATTCCTACCTCCCCTCACTTGAAGTGTCTGTAATGGTTGGATGGCTGCCTGCTTTGCCTTCACTCTGCAGGCTGCTACAGGGAATTCACTGACTTAACTACATCCAACCCAACTCCCCAAAAAATCAACTGTTCCTTTGGCTGATATTTAATATTTGTCCAGTCAAAGGGTGGGTGGGGGGGATGGAGAGGCTGGTAGGAGAACAAGGGCGGGCTTGTGGTTCAGAAAGAATAACTATTGCTGGGGCTCATTGGGGGGAGGGGGAGCTGCTGCTCCAGTCTTTTGTCATGCTGGAGTATTTGGGATTGGAAAAGCAGATGTCGGGAGGGGGTGGTATCTGTGGGGGTGGGGAGGCATTCAGCAGTGGTCAGATAAGCACATTTAACAGCAGGCTGCAGAGGAGGGAATGCCTCCCTACAAGCCAAGGAAGTGGAGGAAGGCTCCTGCAGCACTGGTGGAAAGAACACTGCTCATTTTCAGGGTGTGGTATGGCTGAGTGGAGAAGCCCAAGCAATGTGGTTGAGCTGTCTGAAGGTCTTGGAGTCTTCCCAGGAATGGGGGGGCAAAATCTCGGCGTATTCAAGTTCCCTACCTCAAAATACTTCCATCCACTTTGGAAGAAGTGAAAGAGGCTGTGGGCTCCATCACCTATGGTGGGAACTAGTCAAATGACCCAGACTAGTGAGTCTATGGGGCATTCTGCTCGGCCTGATCCTTAATTTGAAGAGGGTGGGTGGGAAGAACCAAGAGCAAGAGGACCAAACACTGGCTATCCCTGTTAATTTGGGTTCCTTGCTCCCCTGAGAGTTTTCCCATAAGTTTTCTGGCACATGTTAAAAGCCAAAGTGCAAACCTTTGAGGTGGGGTGGGGGGGGGGGGGCAGAAGGGATTTGGTTCATGGGTCCAGATGGACTCCAGTCTGGATTCTTGCATTAGCTTCATTCAGTCTCCTCCTTAAAGGGGAAAGAAATAGCACATCTCTCAGGACGGTCATGGGTAGCAGTGGAGCAGTTAGCTGCAATATGATCTCTCCTTTAAGTATGTTTCAGGCAGGGACGGAGTTTCCGCTTGGTTAATCCTAGCCAGCAGCAGCAATGAACAGTTGTGGAGTTGCTGCTTCTCTTTAGGTTCAGCTGGGGCACAACTTGTTTGTTCTTTCGGTCCCTTGCTGGTTTCTCCCTCCCCCTGCAGTAGAACGAACCACTCTGTTCCAAGGTTAATTGGAAACAAACCTAAAAACACATGTCCAGGGGAGGCTTTCCTAGACGGCCCTTTCCCTTACTGGGCTGATAAGCCTGTCCCTACTGTCTGATCTGGCAGAGGAGAGGATGCTCTGGAGATGGGTGATGCTCTGAGTGACCTGGCTAAAAGACTAAGGGAGTCTCATCCCAAATGAACACTTGATAGTGGCCCTGAAAAGCCTGTATTTTGAACTGACTCATTGGGGTCATGCTCTCCTTCTCCTCACCAAGGGGGTGAGGGGAAGGAGGGCAGCGTATGTTGGTCTAACTGGTCTCTCCCTCCACCATCAGTGAGGTTGCAAAGAACATGGGTGGCAAGTCCAGTTGAGAAAACCCTTTGTTTACCTGTCTCCCTCCAAAATACTGAGTTTGGTGAGCACAGACTTGTTAGAGCTACCTCTCCACTAATTGGGCTCTGCCTGGCCTAACTAGAAGTTAGACGCACAGTGGATAGACTTAAAGGGCCTCTGAGAAAAGGATCCTTGTATCTGGAGGGAAGGAAAGACTCTCCCACAGGAAGTCCAGAGGAGCTCCTGGGTTCAGATAGCTTTTGCAGCTAGAGCTATAATAGCTACTGCCTAGGCTTGTCCGTTTCCTGACAGAGCACATGCAGCCCCAGGGATCTTTGGAATCAATGAACATAGGCCTAACGAGTGCTGAGTCAGCAGAGATCACTTGGCTTTTGTTGCCACTCTGTTCGGGTAGAGAACACTTGGAAATGGGGGGAGCTCTCCTCCTCTTCTTCCCCCCCCCCCCCCCCCCCCCCCAGTCCCTCCTGGAATGAAGCCCTGAACATCAGGGATTCATGCCTCCCTAATCTAAGGAAAAGTCTGCCAGGGGCGGGGATGTGTGACAGGAAGCAGGGGATGGCAGGAGTCAACTCTGATTCACCACTTCTTTGGGTGCTTCAAATCCTTCCTGGAGATGAATTTAAAACTTCCTCGGGGCTTGTCTGAAGAGCCAAAGAACAGGATAATTTCCTCTTTCTGGTCAGGATTTAGGAATGTACCCTAGAGACTGAAGCTGTCATGGCTGGATCAGCTGGAAACTTAAGTCAAACAGGTCTCTCAGGCAGGCAGCATGGAAAAGAAGTGACGGTATAATTCTTTTGAGGATCTAGATTTGTCTGCTTCCTTCCGAGAGATTATGCCCAAGTAACTGCTTGCAGGCTATTTTAGAAACCCAGAGTCTGCCTAGGGAGCAGGTGAGATCAGACAAAGGTGTAATGAACTACCCTACTTGGAAATGCTCGGTTACCTGGGAAGCCTGCCAAGACCACAAAAGGAGCTGGTTTATCTAGGAGACAGACTGTACTTTCTAGGGAATGGGAGAGTGGGGCTATGTTAATAGGGCGCTCACATATGCAAATATCAAGGTCAGCCTGTAATCTCAGGTTAGAAATAAAATGTGGTTTGGAAGATAAACAGAAACAAACCACCTCTTTCTGTGATTGGGGATGTTGGGTCTGCTGTAACAACCTCTGGTGTGGGAGTCAGTGGGAGTTAGGTTCCCTGGGGCGAGAGCATGCCCCCCTGCTGCTGAGTTTTTACCAGATGTTTTCTTCTGGTGGTGGGAGGCTCCTTCAGACAGGACTCCCCTTCCCTGGACAGGGGAGTGATGGAGCTCTTCCCTGGGTGGGTGGGTTGGTGATCTCCTTCTCCTAGGGTGACCAGATGCCCTGATATTAGGGACTTTCTTATATATGCAACTATTTCTCTCCCCCCCCAAAAAACAAAACAAAACACAACAACAAAAAAACCCAAGTGTGAAAAAAGTCAGCCCATTTTCAAAATCTGGTCACCCTATCCCCTCCATATGTTTACTAGTGTTGTCAGAGCATAACTACTTCTACCATGGCTTGACTTGAGGGAACATCCCCTGAATTTACAGGCTGTGTGCCAGAAGCAGGAAGCATGGGGGGAGGGGGAGGTTAGGAAGGAAATGAGCAGAGTGATCAAAGCTAGCCTGCATAAGCAATCCGTGTAAGTGATCTCTCTAGCTCTGCTACTTGTGGGGAAGGAGAATTCCAGAGGGGTTTCTGACTCCTGGCCTCCACAATACACTGGGGATAGGTGACTGCAGAGAGAGGTGTGGGTTAGTGCCTGATCTCTGATAGCTAAATGCCAATTGTAAAAGGAGCTCCTATTGTCCTTCCCTCTTAGTCTTAACCTACTTCTGGGAGTCACCTGGCCAGAGAGCCAGAGGCAGTACTGCCTAATGCTCAGAGCAGGGGAGTAGGATGGTGACTCTTGATCTGTTCCCAGCTCTGCCCTGACCCAGAGGTTAAATGACCTGCTCAGCCATTAATATGGGGATCCCAATCTGCCTAATGGGGCCATGACGGGATTGGAAATCGATGCACTAGTAGAAGTCCTTATTGTGGCTGCATCCCAGGACTCTAACCAGAGCACAATTCTAGGAGAACTGCCGTTAGCCACAATTCTGTAGACCTCCGTTTCTTCAAAGCCTGTGTAGGTTTGTCTATTTACCAGTGGTTGTGTCCAGACTTGGCCCCAACAAACAGTCTTTTCTCCTTCACTAGGAGTCGCCATTCAAGTGTGAGACTTGAGGTGTGATACCCAGAGAAGCTTTATTGTAAAGCAGTCTGGGGCAGTGCTGCAGGTATGAGGGGATGGTCCCCTTGCAAGAACAACTAAGCAACCAGGTTCCATGCATCCAAGCTAAGCAGTGGGGAGTGCAGGCCAGTCATCTAAACTGAGCTTCTGTACCTACAGCCAGAAAGTGAGGAGTGTAGCAAGAGCTGGAATGAAGTTCAGCTGAAAGGGAAGTTGAACCCAACTTAAAATACCTTCAAACCCACAAGTGCCCTGGATCTTGGCCCAGGTGAGAGACTGGCTCTAATTCTACGATCCTGAATTCATGGCTTGCCAAATTCCCTCCATCAGCATTGGCAGCTCTTTCCTGTACACTTCTGAGCTTCTAGTTCTGCTGGCAGACCCACAGCAATGACTGCTTAAAGCAGTTGGGCACGGGTGGGAAATAAGTGGTGTATCTGGGTTAAATTAGCACTGGAGCCTGTAGTCCTACTCCAGCATGCAGGTCCCTCCAGGTAGCAATACAGAAGGTCTGTCATGCAGACCTCAACCCAGAAACTGTGTTGCTGGGTAAAATGCCGCAACATGGGAGCTCTCTAGAATCTCCACAACATAGCAAGTTGTTCGAGGAGGAGTCCTTTGGCCACAAGTGGGGCCCTTCTACTTGGGTGTTGGGTGGCAGGTTTGGATGCATCTTTCGGCTGTAACCCTCCTCTGCTGGAGTGCTGGATTTCTTTTGAGTTGGCCTGTAATGGTGTGTGTCCAAACTATTTTGGTTACATGATTGACTTGCTGGCTAGCTCCTTAAAGTCATCCCTTCATTGCTGCAGCATAGGAATCAGGAAACCTAGGTTCAGTCTGCTGCTCTGTCACGAAGGTGCATCTACACACAAAAAACAAAGCCCCTGGCAGAGAGTCTCGAAGCCTGGGCCAACTGACTGGGTTTGTGCTATGGGAATAAAAATAGCAATGTAGACATTTTGGGCCTGGGCTTGGAGACCTAACTCTCTTGCTGGGTTTCAGAGCCTGGGCTCCAGCCTGAATGGGAATGTCTACGCTGAGTCCATTGACCTGGGCTTTTAAGGTGGGTGGGAGGGTGTATGTGTACACATCGTAACTTGAGTCAATTGCTTAACCTCTCTCAATCAATAAAAAGGGTTATTCATCACTCATGCCTTCTGAAGCTTACTTTGGGTTCATAAGTGCCCTGAAATTGGCATATGGAAAGCACTGCATAAATGCCATGCACACATTGTGGCCACTGTTAAGTAGCAAGCGTGTTCATGCTGGAAGTGGTTTTGGTCTTCTCAAGGTTAGAGGCTAGCCTAGTTGTTTGTGCACTCTATGCGCAGGCCAGGGAATTAGAACTATGCATCTACTATCTGCATTAATAGCATGAACTGACATCTGGCTTAATGTCCGCCCCATGTGCCAACACTCAAGGGGCTTGACCCTTTGAGTGGTGAATTTGAATGGAATGTGTTGCCTACCCTACTGGAAGGACCCACTTCATGCTGCTGGACCTGCTGCTCCTGCAGGGCACACCTGTTCCAGCATTCCACCTCTGATCTCTACCTCAAGACTTTCAGGCCATTTATGAAGTAGTTTTAATTTTAGCCAGATTTGGCCCCAGGATGGTCACATGAAACCTAACTCCATGGGTCAGGAGGCCTCAGACCTGCAGAGCACTGTAACATTATTGAGGTGGGAACTGAAGAACCTGCAACATCTGAAAACCAGCTTGTAACCATTCAGCCCCACAAAGAAAGACCTGCTGCTTTCTCTGATGGGGTTAACATGCTGAAGAGGCTTGGTCTATGAATAACCCTTCAGGGAGGGTTGATGGCCTTGTGGTTAAGACACTGGACTGGGACTTGGGAGATGTGAATGCAGTTCCTGGCTCTGCTATATAGAGTCCCTGAGATCTTAAAGTCACTTAATCTCTCTGCTTCAGTCCCTCGCTGTTAAGATTGAGAATACACACTCTGTCTTGCCTACTTGTAAGGGCTGTCTAAACACAAACTGAAGTGGTTTTGTTAAAAACCCTGTGTGGACACTCTCTCATTTTAGTTATGTGACCTATTTGAATTTAAACCAGTTGCTAATCTAATTAAACAAGCCTGGTTTTAAGTCAGTAAGTAGTGCAAAAAGCTGTAGAGATGGCTTAAAATAACCCCATTGGTTTAAATCCTTGCAACTCTATGTAGGCAAGCCTCAAGTTCTTCTGGAGCATGGTGCCTAGTACAGAGGCCTCCATCTTAGTTGGGCTTAGAGAGGTGTATTGTGCTACAGATAACCAGCATTTGCAGCTTCTGTAGTGGGTTAATGTCACTTGACTTGTTACATACACCACAGAGCTCTAACTTCAGTATGATGCACCTTAGCACTTGCATCTATAGCTTTACGTCTCCAAGCACTGGGCAGTAACTAATACTGCCTGCTGTGTACCAATTCCCAGCATACTAAAGCTTCTGCCTACGTTGCTGGAGTCTGAGCCCATGGGTGCTAACTGAAAGCAGGTGTGCACATGTAATTCTGTCCCTCTGTCCTGCATGCAGTCTCCTTGCACACCTTTCAGCTTTCCACTTGTTGCCATCCTGTAATAACTTGCACTAATACAAGCTAGAGGAATTCAGAGGTTGCTTCAGTCTAAATATAGGGGACTCATGCCTGAATGCGTTTACCTTGTGCACCTCACTAGAAGGGTCTACATCTGGAATCTGCTTCCAGAGCAGTGAAATGGGTGCCCTCAGTGGATCCCTCTAGAGATGATCTTGTTTAGGGTCCTGAATTTTTCCAGCAGCTACAGACCGTATCCATCACTTACCACCCCATGTGTAGTAGGCTCAGGGCGGAGGAAAGGGTGTTGCTCTAGAATACTTCACCACTGACTAATGATGTTGGAAGACCTGTTTGACTCTGAATGTACAAGCCTATTTCATGCAGAGTCTATGCCTCCCTGTGGTACTGAGAGGTTAATCTCTCAGCCTGTTGTGCTGGCAGCAGTTGGAAAGCTTTCCAGCCAGGGAATTAGGAATCCCTCTCCTGATCCAACTCTGGCTTTTCTTCCTGTCAGTCTTCACAGCTGTCTTCCCTGGGGGGAGCTTAAGCAAAGAGGGGTTGGGCGGAGAGAATTCTTTTGTTATGTAATATTCCCGATGCAGGGGACAATTGTACATACAGCTCATTGTTAATGGAGCCAACTCATAAGAATGCTTGTACCGAGATGCCTTGGTGGTAGTCTACTTCTTCTCCTGGTAGAAGTGCTGTAATTTAGAGATGCTCCCTAATGGCATGAATTCTCCTCATTTAAAACTTTATTTTAATAGAGCAACAATATACAGACAACTCTTCTCCCTCTAGCTCCAAAATGTCTCCAAACAAGGTTGTTAATCCCCCGGCAGCAGGGTAAGACTGGGAGCTCTCACCAGAGCTGCAAAGACTAATTCCTCCATCACCTGGTTTCCAAAGATGCTAGCAATCCTCTTGCCCTCTTTAATATCCCAAGTTCTCCAGCCCTCCCAGACTTCTTTCTTTGCCAAATGTGAGGAGGAGTCTTCTCCATCTAAAGCCTACCCTAGGAAGTGACTTTCTCTCACCTCTCATTCCTGTTTCCCTGCCACTCCTCCTCCTATTGCTTTGGACAACGTCCTCCCCCAGATTCTTAACTATGAAACCTGCCACAGTCCAGCTTCCCTTGTCTCCACTCTCCTCATTCCATATCATGGGTGGATTTTTCTCCAGGTTTGTCTGACCATATTCAATAGTCCAATTACATCGTTTCTGTTGATAAGGGCTTCTCCTTTAGGCCCTAGTGCAGCCTCTACTGCATCCATCTGGCCAAAAGCAAGAGCCTCTCCAACCTATCAGACTTTCTCCTGAAGTGGCTTTCTATCCACTCTGGAGTTCCCTGAAGATTAGTTCTTGGTCCTATTTCCCTCTTGTGCCTCTAACTTTAATTAGCAGTTCTGTCAAGGTCAGGCGGAGTCGTGCTGATTTCAGACTGGAAATCTACAAAGAGCAGTAATTAAAGTTTGACGGTAACGGTATTTGCAGAGCGCTCTGGGATAACAACCGAAAACTCTTTCAATATAATGATATTGCTTCTGGCTTTAGAATCCTGTGAGCGGCAAGCCAGCTCTCAGCTTGGAGGTCTGCAATTTCCCCTTTGGAGGGGAAGGGTTGGGAGGCGACTAGGCAACACAACCCGCTATTCACACCTGTCTCAGAAAGCAACTGCTTGCTCTAGCTTCCTGTCTGTCCACTGTCCCCCCCGCGCCCCCCCCCAATGCTTAATATGGGTGCCTAAAGCTGTTGTCCAGAAAGCAACCATAGCAACCTAGAACTTGCTGATTGGTGTGAAAAGTGGAAAGCAACAGGCTAGACACCAAGTGGTGTGTGATGCAGGAGGGCTGGGGTATTTAAGCTGTCGGCATACATTATCCAGAGCAATGGACAGGGATATGGGAATTACTAGAATATGAGCCCTAAGGCTTCTAATGTTACTATAATTGCCTGTAGCACAGCCTCTGACAGTAAAATCCTCTGACTAGTAACCGCTGACTCAGCCATATGTCCCTGGAATCACTCAGTGTGGGGGAGAAAGGGCTGTGGGTGAGAACTCTCAGCTTCTCCTTAGGTTCATCCCCACCTTCCAGAGGACTGGGAGCATATCTCCTCTTGATCAGTGGAGGAGAAGGTCCAGATGGCCAAAGTGGATGACTTTATCCCTAGAATTAGCCAATCTTTGATGCAGACTGAATTTTTTTTCTTCCCCTCAGCCAGCTGCTAAGCTGTGGGTACAATAGCCTGTTTGGTCACTAAGGATATTTTACCATGCAACATTTCCCTAATTTTGCATGGCTGTGACCCTCCAGACCTCCTGTTCTGTCTCAGTTACAGCCCTTTGAAGCATTGTTATGCTGGAGTGTAATTGCATTCCTTTCTGCTGAGTCTGTGTAACCCAACTCCAGCCTGGCATTTGGGGAGGGGGGCTTCAGGGAACCTTCTCTCCTCTCCCACGGCCTGATCTATTCCCTGTGAGTAAGACCACCTATGGCTTACGATCCAGTGTGCCACATCTGGTACTTGTGCCTGCTGTACCTCTTGGATAGTCTCAATGGACTATTGAGTGCACAGCTGATAGTTGAATGGTAGTGGGGAAGAGGGTGGGTTCTAGTCAGCCAGTGCTTTGTCTAGATGGTTCTCAACCTGTGGTCTGCAGCTCCCTGTGATCCCCAGACTAAGATTTCCAATGGGGTCTATACCTCCACTTGAAATTTTTTAGGGGTCTGCCAATGAAAAAAGATAAACGGCACCATTATCTATCTAGACTTTGCTTTATCACTCCACTTAATCTCATGCCCCCAGGTGGGAGACTAGACCTCTCCTGGTACTAATTGTTTCTTGGAAACTCTTGATACATTCCAAGTACCCCAGCAGGTGGTTCCTGAGCGTCTGGGAAGCTAGTCTCTATTCAGTACAATTTCATGGCAGCTATCTAGCGGTTGGCTCTGAAAATGGTACCAGTTGGCTCTATCCCCTACATTCCAGTTCTCTGTGCAGATGCAGTCTCTGCTTAGGAGGCAGGGATAGGGGGAACGATGGCTCATAATTTCAAATTAAAACTCTGATGTGGAGGGCTAGGTGACTTGAGGTTCAACCATCGCATGGACCATGTTCCCAGTCAATGGGTGTAGCACAGCTGGAGCAGGACAGGCATGGCCTATTTCTCTGACTTGGGGGGGAGAGAAGAAATCTAAATAAGTGGCACCTGGAACTGCCCTCCAGACCTGAGGGAACAGAGTACTAGTCTCAGTGTTTTTGGGGACAGCAGTGGGAAGGAGAAGGAGGCACCCCAGGAAGGTAGAATCTAGCTCCTGGCATGTCTTGCTTTTTGCCCTCTGCAACCCAGCACTGTCTTCCCCGTACAGAGCAAAACATCCCTCCAGATGACTTATTTCAGATTAAGGGAAGCCAAGAACAGATCTCCCTGGGAGCACAGTGCTGTACCCTAACGTTTCAGATCAGAAACCAAGGCTATAGTGGCAGTTCAAGGAGATGTATCTGCGTGTAGGGATGAGGTGCACAGAACGCTGTCCCCTTCAGCTTCTTGCTAAAATAAATGTGTGAGAGGATTGTGGGCAGCCATATTCGGTCTGTTCTGCACTGGCAGCTCTTACCAGCTCCCCTTCCTTCTCTGCCCCTGCTGGCAATAGCCCCCTTCAAAGCCTAAACCCCAGCAGCAAGGTAGGAGCATGCAGAGTGACTCCAAAGGTACATTCCCTACTGGAGGTGTAACTTCCAACTGGTGCAGATATCCCTATGGTTGCTCAGAGCTAATGCGCTTTTAAAAGCTGCCTGACTCACTTAGATCTCAGATGGGATTGTACTTGTTCAGCTAGTCCGAGTTACTGCCGGTGCTGCTGTGGCACCAGTGCGATCCTTGGCAGGCTAGCTGGACCGAAGCTAATGGAGTGACTGCCTGAGCTGGGAATGACCCCTCCAGCTGCAGTGTAAAGATACCTAGCACTGGGGAGCAGAAGAGACTGAGGGGCTCTGCTGACCCCACCACCGTGCACGGTCCCAGGGTACTCTGCTCCACGGCTTGTGCCTGTTTAGCAGCTGTAAATGGTCATTGTGGGTGCTCTCTAAATTCCAGATGGGAGGATGGTGGAAAGAAGGTGCCCTTCTCTAGCCTTTCAAATGCGAGATGTCTTGTAGTTGCCAGCTGATGCTGACCTTGCTGTAGGTGTGAGAAGTGGGGCTTGGATTGCATTGCCATATCTAGTTCAGGAGTTGGGACACTACTTCCTGTGGCCCTCCTTGTTCCTACAGCTCACTATTCATTCAAGCTGAATTTTGCATGTGAGAGGAGCCTGGCACTTGTACTCAATGTCCATTTGGAAATAGACGGGTGATACCCTGCTGTCTAGGTGGGGAAACTAGCTTACATGATGGAAGCCACAGACTAGCCCTGCCAGGTTAGAGCAGGGAGGGGGAGAGAAATGGGTTAGAGGCTCAGCATTGAGCCATGGCACTCTCCTAACTTCTGATTATCTAGATCAATATAGTTTCTAACCACCTTCAGGAGACCGTGACCATCCTATTTATGGGCCCCTTAACATTTACAGAGCACCACTGATCAACTGGCAAATGGGTGACTGGGACTAACCCAGCTGCACTGAACAAGCTCTGCTTGTTGGGGTTTTCTGAGCTACTACTGGGATGGTGAAGCCATTGCTCATGTATTTTAATGACCTTTGCTCTCAGTGTAGGATTACTCCATGCTCCCACAAAACCCCTGGTGAAGCCCCTCTCTACTTCTAGAGGGGCAAATGATGGCAAAGGTTGTGGAGCAAGTGAGTGACTGGGAATTGGGATATGCTGGCCCATTAACCCCTAAACTCTGGTGCTTAGTCCTTGGAGCCCTGAATTTAGCATATGCATTGGATTGTGTATCCATAAGACTCTACAGATAGCTAGACAAACATGTCCACGTGCACTCCTGGTCTTGCACTGCTGAATGACTGCCATAAAACACTTCCACCGTTTACATTATTGGGTGAATCACTCTGACCCTTCTAACTTGCCAAACTTCAATCTGAGCAAATTTGGAGTGCTCAGCTTTCACCATGGAAAGTTTCCTCTTAAAAGGACCTCAGCGCTGGTTCTGGGGTGATGCAACATATAGGTGACATCCACAGTTAATGGGATGTGTATAACTTAACCAAGAAGAGCTTTGATTCAGCAGGTCTGAGGCCTAAAACCACGGTGGGCTCTGCAAAATGTAGGCAAGTCCCAAGCTGGAATACCAGGTGCTGCAGGTGGCACTTAATCCAATTTTGGGGTTTTACAAAAATTGCAATTAACTTATGCTGCAGTTGCATAAAACACTACAGTATTTTATAGTTCTGGTCCAGAAAACCGATTATGAGGAATTTCTAAATCACCTTTGTCAATAGTCAAGTGGGTTTTTCTGTTGGCAGTTCAGACAGTTTTCTAGAAGCTGAACAACCTGCAGATATCAACAGACTTGTTTCCTGTTTATCATTCCCAACTGTAAATAGTCTACAGCAGTGGTTCCTCAACCAGGGTTTTGGGGCCTCCTGGGGGGTGTGAACAGGTTTCAAGAGGTATTAGACTTGCTGGGGCCCAGGGCAGAAAGTCAAAGCCCCACTGCATGGGGCTGAAGCCTGGGGCTTTGGGCCCTGGAACCTAGAGCTGAAGCTTGAGCAGTGTAGCTTCTGGGGGCTCCTGTTGCATGGGGCCCCAGGTAATTGCCCTGCTTGTTACCCCTTAATGCCAGCCCTGGCTTTTGTATGCAGAAAACCAGTTGTGGCCCACATGGGTGGGGCAGCCTCAAAGGAAAGGCTGAGAGCCCCTGGTCCACAGCATTCTACTTCGTGTGTCCATGGGGGGGGGGGGGGAATAGGGGAGAGCAATTCCTGCTGGCTTTCCTCTCAATCCCCACGTTCCATGGGGAGTCTGGGGAGTACTATATATATCCAATCTCCTCCCCTTCCCCCAATTAAGCTAGATTGACACCTTGTTTGGAAGCATGTGGTTCTACTAGGAAGAACTGGTCAGATTCAGAGTGCTAGAACATAGGGCTAGACCTAGTGAGAGATCAGGCTTCTCTATGCAGTTTCTCTGACCACTCCACCTGTGGGAAGGTTGCTCACGGCTGGCCTGATAGTGCTTGTCAAACAGAAGCAGGCGCCTGAAATCCTTGCTGGAATAGGATCATCCAGGCCAGTAGAGCCAAACCAAAAGGGTTTGGTCAAAACATCTTTGAATGAAAAATTCCCCAGTAGTTGTATTCAGTCTTCCATGTAAACAATCTAAATTCCAAACCATTCTATTCCTAACTGAACACTGGATTTGGGAGAGGAAACCCCCCCTTCTAGGGGGGAGAGCAGGGGTGACATTCTGTGGAATTTAGCAGGAAACCAAAACTCCTTCCTTTTCTGTGACTTTCCCTGCCACCTTAATGTCCTTCACCTCTGCCTGTTTACCCAAGAAACATTCTGTGGTTCCATCACACTTTGCTTGGGGAGGGGGAGATTTCAGGGTGAGGGCAGCACCCCCCCACCCCCAAACTACAAGCTGTCAGCACTAAAGGATAATTGTCTTAAAGGACTTGGCTTGGGCCAAGCTCTTCCTGTTACTCAAACTTGTGCAGTCACATTCATTCATTAGTTCTGTGAGGCCTTATTTTCTGCCCCTCCTTCCCTACTAGGGGGAGACCAGCCAGAGCCAGCCTCTGACTCATTGCGTTCCTCAGTGTATCGCCATTGTGTGAAGGCTTAGTCAAATCAACTCCCAGATGTGAGTTGAGCTCCAGCTGCTGCTTCTGTTGAGCACAGAGAAGCAAACCCCAGGGCAGGCATGGAAAATTGCAGGCAAAGGGGGTAGCAGCAGGGGGTGTGTGTGTTTGGGGGGGAGGGGGAGCAAGATCTAGGCCCCTGCCGAAGTTAGGCCTACAGCTGGGGATTGAGGGTCCTTACCCAAAACTTTTATCCTGCCAGGACCCTGCCCCTCTCCTCCCATAGTCTGTCTGATAGAATGGGCTGGACTGAGACTTCCTGGCTGTGTCTGCACAGAGAACTTGTGGGAAATATATTTTCCCCCACACACCCTTCCCTCCACACACATCAGCCTATTGAGCTGCAGATCAGAGACTTCCCTAAAACCATCCTTGTAGACAGGGCCTTTGACTCTAGCAGAAGATGCTATCCCATAACCTGGTAGCTTCATTCTCTGTAGCTGACACCTGAGATGTTCCCATCTGACTTTCAAACCGGTCTCCACTAATCAGGTGACACAACATGGGTCACTGCAGCCAGCACCATAAATAACGAACGTGCAGCAGTCCCGAACGTGCCACGCAGCTTCCTTTTGGAACCATTGCATTCCTACCCGCCAATGCTGAATGCCTGGCATGTCATCTGCCTGTCTTGCATTGAGTTCTGCAGCATGCAGGACTGGACGTGGCTATGCCAAAAATCATGGTGAATGAGCAAATAGTTCAGTTAAGGCCATGTTGGAGGAGAGGCACAACAGTAAAAATTCTTGTGGGGTGGGGGAGGGGGAAGAACTGGTTCTGATAGCAGGTTCACCAACAGGGCTGACTTGAGCAGAGTGAAGGCCCTGATTCTGGCCCCTTTGCCTTTAACCTGGCTAAGCTGAGGTTATTCTAACCCGCTGGATCTAACCCCCTAGGATTTCCCCAGCATTAGAGGCTTCTCAGGCAGTGCATTGCTGCTGAAACCCCTCTAAGCCCTAGCAGAGGAGGCATGGCTGGAGTACTGCTGTGCTCTGGCTATTCTGAGCTGCAAAAACTGCCTCAAGGCTGTTTAGCTTAAGCCAAAAAGAAGAACAGGAGTACTTGTGGCACCTTAGAGACTAACAAATTTATTAGAGCATAAGCTTATGCCACAAGTACTCCTGTTCTTCTTTTTGCGGATACAGACTAACACGGCTGTTACTCTGTAGCTTAAGCCAGGGACTGGACTGGTTCCCAGTTGGCTCCAGAACCCAGGGAACTGCAAAGGTGCACTGAGACCCACAACTTGTTGAGCTGTGTAGAACTGACCTTAGAAGCCAGGCCAGAGGATGGGAGGTAAGTGTAATCTCTCCTTGGGGAAGAAGGCAGGCTCAGACTACCCCAAAACTCTTTATATGTGAAGATGGGCACCAGCAGTATTTTGCACTGAGGGAAGTTCAGCTCGTTCAGCTGAGATGAAGAGAGCAGTATTGGTGGTACTGACAAGAAGCCAGTTTAGACACGGGTAGATACGATTATCGATAACAAAGCTAGGTAAACACAAAGCTGAAAGCAAAGTGCTAGTGCTTTGCTTATCCTTCCAATTAATCAAGTATAGACCAGACCTAGCTGGCCTCAGTATTGGCTATTAAATGCATGTGAAGGTTTAGAGATGGATCTTTGAAGCCAGGGCGCCCCCATCCCACCCCACCCCCAGCTATCTCTAACATTGCCCCTATCAACTTCTCACAAAGGGACAGGCTTCACCTTGATATTTGACTAGATAACAGTTGTCTAACTAGCCTGCCTCTGTCAGGCCTGTTCCCTTCTATGGAAATGTAGCTTTGGGCCTATCTAATCTAGTGGGTTTTAATTTTTTTTTTTTTTGCAGTTTAATTTGGCCACCACATCCCTTTAATTAGCAATCTGAATGACTCTCTGAAAATTCTGTGCCAACTACTAGGTGTAACCTTCAAGATTGAAAGATTAGAGGAAAACTAGTCGTTGGCCTGCGCATTTGAAGGCCCTTGGTCTAGGCAGTTTTGCTGTCTCTCCCTTCCAGCTCTGCAAGTCTTCAGTTTCAGCTTTGCTACCACTGTTAATAGTGAAGAGGTGACAGGCAGGTTTTATACTGGGGGAGGACCCTCAAACATCAAGAGTGGAAAAAGCCCTTCACAAAATATTCTTCTTTATCCCACTGAAGGATGCTGTGAACAGAATGTAATGGTAACGTCATTTTGGTAGACAATAGCCCTTTAAAACACATGCCGCAGAGAAATTATGTTGAATGCTCCCACTTTAATTCCGCTCCAGAATCTGTCAAGTTCAGCACTTCATTCTTCCTAATGGGCAAGTAACTTGTTCTCAATAACCAGCCATTTCCATATTCTTCCTGGAAAAACCTTGCCCATCTGGGGCAGCCTGATTGTTCCCTCAATTGCTAGCATTCACTTCAGCAGAGTTCCCCCCACAGTTCTGATTCCAAAGCCCAATGGAGAATAGCAGGCTCCAGGAATAGAAGCGAAAGTAGTAGGTTGCTAAGATCTCTTGAAGTCTGACATTGGAATCTTACTCTGGGCCTTTCTTGGCTCCAGAGTGCTGCTTGTGACTCACATCCCAGAAGTATTTTTAGGAAAAAGCTGCCAAGCTTGGTGAGTTTCCCTTTCTGTGCAGGGATACTTGGCCCAAGTATGTATTGACTAAGCATATTTTCTTGAGGATAAATGCCTGTGGTCAGATGCAAGCGTGGCCTCTCCGTATCTCTCAGGGCCAGACTGGCTTAGGGTGCCATGGCAGCTATTTGGGTAGCAGTGTACAGGAGCAACAGGACAGTTAGAACTACAAGGAGCTGCAGGTGTGCGCAAGCAAGGCAGAGCGGGGGCAATGTGTTGGGATGGGAGGGAGAGAAGCAGGCTGGAGAGTTGGATCTAGAGTGAAAGTGGCCCAGTGCAGACAAGGGGGAAGTCTTTAAGGTGCTAGGATTCCAGTTTTAATACAGAGTGCCTTTGATCTGTGCAGGATGCTAGTCTAGTCTAGGCCAGTTGACATCCTTGTTGATCTCTTCCAGCTGACAGGGAAGAGGAGAGAGGCATCTCTTGTGTCCCATCTAAACTAACTTCTGGGGTGGAGGGACCTGACCACAATATGGCATACCCTGAATTCTGTCCTCCTTTGTGCAGCCGATGAGGTGCAAATTGTTTCCGCCATATTGCAGCCTCTGATTCCCAGTGCTGCAGCATGACTAGGAAACATGGACGTGCTTTGACCATTAACACCTGCAAGCCCATGCCCTGGTTTTAAGCGTGCCATAAGGTCTACAGATGTGGTGGAAAGTCACATAGCTGAGAGAGAAGTTTTGCTAGTGTAGATTGAATAGTTTAGCATCTCTTACACATGAAAACCTAGTAGCCAACTAACTTCCTCTCGTTCTTGTTTTCATTTGATGGGCTGATCAGGAATAGGGCTGAGTAGCGCTCTCAGCTGTTTGTGGTGATTATTGCAGACTTAGCTGAAACGTTCTGTTCCAACTGCTTGAGCATCCAGATTAAAATCTTAAATGTCAGGGAAGCTGTTCCGTGGATGCTTGCACAGGTTTTTTTGCAGAAATCCTATGCACGGGGTACTAGTGCAGCTAAGGGGGATTCACTAAGTAGGCAAACGGTCACAGAATTTTTCTGCAAAGCTTGCCCCACTTCCTACCTTGCTGTTGCTATTCTTGTGCTGCTGATTCAATTAACTCATGGGGTCCCTAACAAACATGTTGAAAATTGGCTGCATTAGGGGCTGTTCTCTAATACTCCCTGCTCCTCTGTCTAGTCTGAGCTGGACTAGGTTGGTTTGGGGGCAGGAGGGGGGGGAAGGTCAGTCTCATGGGGAGGGGACTTCTTGCCACTAGATGAGTTTCCTGACTTTCTCCTATAGGGATGGACCTTTCAGCCAATCAGGATGAGGAGAGTGACCAAGAAACCTTTCAACTGGAAATTAACAAGGACACCAAGAAGTGTGCCTTCAGGACCTATACTGGGAAGTACTGGACCCTCACCTCCAACGGGGGGATACAGTCCACTGCCTCAACAAAGTAAGTCTCTAGACTGTCTCCTGACCAGTGCTTGTCGTGGGCAGGGCATTCTGCTTGGTGGCTGTCTTTGGAGCCAGGGGTCTCGTTTGCAGGTAGAACAGAATTGTTCTACCCTCTGAAGGCCAGCTGTTCTAAGGTGGCTCTGATACTCCAGTACTGGAGTATCAATGCCTGAGTCCAGGGTCCAACTGAAAGCAACTGGTCCATCACCAAGGTTGTCCCTTCCTGCAGGAGGCTGAAACGCCATTGTCTTCACTTCCAACCACAAATGTACTCAGTGGATACACAGGCAAGATCCGCTGCTCGGTGAAGGTGTGCAGCATTCCTACACATGGCCCTAGTAGGGTAGTGATGCCATGCCTGATAATAAGGCCGCAACCCTCTGCAAGCATTCATCCCTTTAAAATAACTTGGGCTAAATGCCCTCTTCAAGGGGAGGGGGCAAACAGTAGCTGTTAGGCAGTGTAACAATTCATCACTCCAGACCACTGGCTATCTGGAGCAGGCAACTTGCCAAGCTTCACAGAAGACTGTAATAATTCCCTTCAGTAGGAATAAATAATCCTTTGCTGTTCCTATCTAAATCCTTGGATGTAAACCAGGCTGTGTGCCAGAAATGGTCCAATATCATCCGTATCTGAAGGTGCAGCAGAATCTTGTGCTTTCTGCTGTCTGTCTTGGTGTCCTTGGGACAGCAGGGCTGGCAAGGCAAAATGAGACACTATTTATGATCCTCCCTCGCCTACACTGAGTGGTGTTGCACCAAGTGAGACTCCTCACTATTTTATCCAGTCAAACCAGACTGGCTAAAACCCTGCACAAAGCTGGGGGGACTCTGATCACTTGCATTGCAGCAGCTGCCCTGAAAGCATACAGTCGAGAGTCCTTGCCCACTCAATGTAATTAATACCCAAGAGCCTCCTTGCCATGTGTACCCAGTACCAGATGAATGTGGCTCCACTGATGAGCTGTGAAAGTTGTCACCCCCAAAGCAAAGCCTAGCAAGAGGGTCAGGTTGACTCCAGGTGACTCTTCAGTCCCTCTGCCCAAAACCTCTGCAAGTGAGCCTGAGTTTCTGTAACTGAGCACTCTCCAAACCCCTCCTAGCAAGGAGATAAACTAGCCTAGGCCTGAGTTTGCCACTTCCAGTTTGTCCTTAGACACTGCCTCAACGAATCCCCTTGGATCTCATAATCTCTAACTGCATCCGAGGATAGTTCTTCTGGAACTCGCAATGAATGGATACCCCAAGTCAGGCCTAATGGAGAAACAAGACTCCAGAGTCTCAAATCTAGACTGGAGTCCTAAAGTAGATCTCAGAAGGTGCCTGACCTCCCCCTCCATCACCCCAGAAGGTCTTCCTTGGGCCCAGCTCGGATAAAACCTGTATCACATCTCTTTACACAGGGCAAAAGCCTTGACTGTCACAAAGGAGACCATGGACACAAACTCCTAGGGCTGAACTTCGTTTGTGCCTGCCATCCCCAAGGCTATCAGCTGAACAAAGAGGAACTTTATTGCCAAGAATATAGTCTGCTCCACTAACTGCTGACAGTTCAGACCTAAATTGTAGCCTAAAATTACCCAGTAGACAGCGAATTTTTTTAACACTAAAACTCCTTAGAAAAGATGCTGGGATAAATCCACCGAACCCTCTTCAGGATCTCAAACACTAGCTGGCCCGGCTGGCTGTATAAGCCTTTGCAGAATGAGCTCTTCTCCATGGGCCCCAAGGTACAGCACTGCCCCTCTGTTGGAGGAGAATGGTCCCCAGTACAGCTCTTCCCTTCCCAATGGCTTGTCTGCTGTTTGTCTTTGCTGTGGCAGGAATGCCAGCTGCTACTTCGACATCGAATGGTGCGACAAGCGCATCACCCTGAAGGCTGCAAATGGCAAGTATGTCACGGCGAAGAAGAACGGACAGCTCGCAGCCACTGTTGAGGCAGCAGGTGAGGGGATGTCTTGGCCTGTGTAGCCCAGTGATGTTGGGGAAAGTAAGGGTGGGGAAGGCTTGGGAAAGCTATAAACCTCTGACCTCACTGATTGGCCTATGGCTTTGCCCCACCCCCTGGCCTGTGTCAGAGTGAAGGTGGCAAAGAGCGAGGGAACAGTCTCCTCTCCCAGGCTCTGATGGACCAGACTGGAGGTGGTCAATGGGTTTGACTTGAATCACCCTGAGAGGATAACTTGGGACACCTTGGGGGATCTCCATGGCACATCTCTTGTACTCCTCCCCAGGGAATCTGGATCTGTTCTAACAAGCTGGGTACCTAACCTCCCTTCTCTCCTCCATCCTGTCTCCTGCCCTTTTGGCTGGGTAGGTGAGACAGAACACTTTGTGATGAAGCTGATTAACAGGCCAATCATTGTCCTTCGTGGGGAACACGGCTTCATCGGCTGCCGCAAGGTGACTGGGACCCTGGACTGCAATCGTTCCTCCTACGATGTCTTTCAACTGGAGTTCAATGATGGTGCATACAATATCAAAGGTCAGTCCTGCTGGTATGCAGCCTGGGGGGTTCCACCTACCCACATCTTCCCCTGTGGCTGCATTTGTATGACTAGCCCAGCTGTTCATGCATGAACACATGACCAAATGATCTCCTTTCTGCATCATTAGCAGTGATACTCCCCTAAGGGCTACATGAGTTTAATCTTCTACACCACAGACCAAGGCTGTATGGCACCCTTCCATAGAGTGGAATGACCAGGAGGCTCTGTCTGATCTAAGCTGCCTTCTAGATCCATGGTTGTCAACCAGGGTACATGTACCCCTGGGGATACAGAGGTCTTCCAGAGGGTACATCAACTCATCTAAATATTTTGCCTAGTTTTACAACAGGCTACATAAAAAGCACTAGCAAACTCAATACAGACTAAAATTTCAGAGGCAATGACTTGTTTATATTGCTATATATACACTGAAATGCAAGTACAATATCCATCTCAGTCAATTTTATAATTGTATGGTTAAAAATGACAGTAACTTTTCAGCTGTGACACTTTTTTTTGTATTTTTGTCTGGTAAGCAAGTAGCTTTTTGAGGTGTAACTTGGGGGTATGCAAGACAAATCGGGTTCCTGAAAGGGGTACAGTAGTCTAGAGCAGTGGCTCTCAGCCCTTCTAGAGTGTGACCATTGGCTTACCACTTGGCTGGAGTGGCCT
This sequence comes from Trachemys scripta elegans, assembly GCF_013100865.1. Taxonomy (NCBI): domain Eukaryota; kingdom Metazoa; phylum Chordata; order Testudines; family Emydidae; genus Trachemys; species Trachemys scripta. Next base: position 8,901,325 of record NC_048307.1, on the reverse strand, counting down.
CAGTCTAGGGGACTCCTTTCTGCTCTCTGCCTCGTTCAAGTTTCCCTTGTTAAGACGCTGTGCCTAACAAACCCAATCCGAGGCGATGCTGGCATATCCATGAAACCTAAACCTCCTTGCTATTGTACTGTGAATCCTCAGCCCTGTTGCAGGGGGACAACTCTCTGCACCTCTTCAGCCGTTGGCATCCTGGAGGCTGCCAACAACCAGACATCTTGGACCATAATAAGTTAGCATTTGTCACTGGATGGGGGTGAGCCTGTCACTGCCATTGAACTTGGGCTGGAGACACTGAGTGTTGGGTTGCCTAAGTGCGACTCCTTCCCCCTGTGATTGCAATGACCCGTGGGGACTCCTGGCTCCCCTAAGCTGTCAGAACCCAAGTTCATTTAGGAAGTGCAGGAAACTTTGAAACAAGCAGGCTGGCCTTGAGTGGCCCTCTCCAGTGTTCACATGGGCAAACTGAACAGCTCAGGCTGCAAAACTGGCTCTCCTTTCAAATGTCCTAAATGTCTTTGGCTATTGAGCTGATCTCTCTAACACTCCGGTACTATGGATCACAACCCATGGGGATTGTAATGGCACCACCTCTCCTATCTGGGATTTCACAACACTTCTTTTTGCCTTCTTCAGTTCAGCTTGGTAGCTGGCAGTAAGGGGAAACTTGCATTATGGGCTCTGCCTATGGCCAACAAGTCTAGGGGGCTGCTAATGTTTTCTAGCCTCTGGCCTCTATTCCAAATATCCTTCATTCAGGACACTGCTTTTCTCCCCTTCCCCACTCCCCGTCTGCAGATTCCACTGGGAAATACTGGATGGTGGGAAGTGAGTCCTCTGTCACCAGCAGCAGCAATACGCCAGTGGACTTCTTCTTCGAGTTCTGCGACTATAACAAAGTGGCTATCAAAACCAACGGCAAATACCTGAAGGGTGACCATGCTGGTGTCCTCAAGGCTTCCACCGATGCAATCGACCCCTCCACCCTCTGGGAATATTAAATGCACTTTAGCTCCCTTCTTGCCAATTTTTTGTTTTGTTTTTTGTTTGGTTTCTCTTTCTCTGTAAAAGGATTTTCAGACTGGCTTGCTGCTCCCTCCTGCCATAGAATCAATGCAATTTGTTGGAGGTTGGTCTTCCTTATCTCTTAAAACTGGATAATGACCTAGGGAAAATGCAACCTGTCTATAGAGCTAGTGGTGACTTTCCTTGAGTTTGTGTTGGGCTTGGAAATTGTAGTTGCCATCCTCTGCCCTGGCTCTGAGCATCACCTTTGTCCTCTTCCTCTAAAACTAAAGGGAATAAGATCCCCTCTGCTCTCTTGTGCCATATTGGAGTGCTGGCACCGTATCTCAATCTCCACTGCCAATGCCTGTGCTGCTGTCAAGCAAGGGCTAACTTGAACAAAGCTGGAGAATCTTGAGTGCCAGCATCCCACACTCCTGGTATTTGCTCAGACCAAGGGAGGTGAGATGGGTTATGTTAAATCCCTGTCTGATTAAATGTGCTCTCTCTAGTTCCCAGCATTGGGAAGAAATTTTCTCCTTTTCTCCCCACTTGGCTTATGATGGATAAATACCTTCTGCCCGAGTCGGGGCAGAAGAGGTGTTCTAGCATATCATACCCAGCCCATCAAGGGGCTGGTTTCAGCCAGCAAAACAGACCTCGGCTGCAGGACTAGCAAGCTTAACTCTCAAACTGGAAAGACATGCAGGGGGTTCACCTAGAAACTCTCCTAAGGCCAATCAGTTTAGAAGGCTTCAGACTCCCAGCTCCATCAATGGGATTCTCCTTGTGCCCCAGGTGTGCTTCTAAGTGTCAAAGGAGAATCTTGGAGCCTCTCAAGCAGGTTCTAGCACATCTCACTGAGACAAGTAGCTGAGAGGCTAATGAAGCTGCCTTAGTGCTAACCCTAGACTTTTGGAAGGGGACAGGCTTTTTTGAATTGATATCAACGGATGCTGTGGGTGGACACGTTGAGCGAGATTAGTAGCAACCCTCTGGCTCGCCTCTCTGTGTACAACTGGGGAAGACTTCCTCTCCAAAAAAAACTTCTCCCTGCCAGCCAGGCTGGATTTCCCAGTGGCTGTTTGTTTAAAAGGGGTAGTGGAATTTAAACAGGGTGGGCATACCTGCCTATTGGTTAGCAAGGGTTGGGTCTTACAAGGGCTCTGAGCCCCCTCCTCTCCCAGTGTCTTCAGGAGGAGTTGAGTGAGCCTGGCACACAGCGGGACTGTGCCCCACCAGCTGCCGTATCTCAGTGGGTTTTTTGCCCAGCAGCCAAGTCTTCTGGGCTACAGGAGCAGAGTAAACAGGCTGACATTTCTCAGTGGCTGGAAGCAAAAAATAGCAGATCTCAGTTTAGAATGGAAAACTTATTAGCAACTTTTGCACAGTGGTATTTGTTCAGTTCTTATCTCATACCTTACTGGAATCTTAACCCTCACCACAGAACGGTGTGGTGGCAAAGTGTAAAATGCCCACTTCTCATGTATAGGTCTGATAAAGCTATCTCCTCTCTGCCACCCCAGTGGGGCGAGGATGACTAGTCAGTGTCTCTGACCCAAGTGCCAACTCTGCATTGATGGCATGAAAACTTAGCAACGTTACTGGAAGCAGAAAGGACCAAAACAGTATTTTAATGTCTATTTATATATGCTCTCCATAGCACTATTATCAGCTGTTGTCTGCATTAGAATTATAACAATGTGTGCATTTGTAATAGGTGATGCTAACCCTCTTCAGGGTATCAGTAGGCACTTTGCCCTTTGAGGCCTTCCCAAGGGTGGAGTTCTACACCCCGTGACCACCCAAATAGCCTATCTTTTTGTACTTGGTCAACCTGATGTCCCAGTTTGAGCCTGTAATGATTTTGGGGGTGGGGGAACAGACAGGTGGATGTATTTCAGATATAAGGTGCTGCATCACAGCCATAGGTTGCATTCAGTGGCTGGCTCCCATGGGTCAGTCCACATCTCCATGCCTTGCTAAGTTATAAACCATGCATGGTGCTTGTGGCTTCACATCTGTGCCAAAACAAATGGCTGCTACCGGTGGCCAGAGGCAAGGTAGGGGGAGGGGTTCATAAGCCTTAAAGCCATGTTGCCATTATATGGGTTCTTCCCATAGGAGCTTGGTGCTAAACTCTCTATTCAGAGAGCAACTGGCACCCCTAATCTGAGCGGGGATGAAATGGGCTCCCTATCATCATCTCTGCTCCTATTGTGATGTCAGGACTCTACCTCTGGGTTCATCTACCTTCTTTCAAATTCAGGGGTGATCATCTAATGTCAGTCTTGTAAGTGTTTAAACCACAATCAATTCTAGGGACACAGATGCCTCTAAAGAAACAAGTGGCCTGCTGAAATCCTGAACAATCCTGTGACTTGGCACATACTGCTTGCTGGCTTTCGCATCCACTGTGGCCCTCTTCTTCCCACTCCTAGCTGCCGTTCGAACCATGTAACTCCTGCTCTGGCTTCTTCCATGTGACAATAGGTCAAGAATTTTTCAGTCTCCTTTATCGGGTGTCGTGGCTTTGAAAACATCTCACTCTGAAATTTTGTTAACAGTTTTGGTTTTGTTTTTTTTTTATTTTTTGTAAGTGCCATTTGTATAACTTAAATAGCTTCAAGTGGAGAAAGACCAATAAAAACCTGCATTTGGAAATGAGGAAACTGGTGTGTGTGGTTCGTTCACGTGCCTGCAATTCTATGGTGGTTTCTCAGCTGTTGGGCTGGGCTCTAGTAGCTGGAGTAGCCACTATTCGGGCAGAGGAGGGAGAGGTTGGCACAAGGAAAAAGCAGGATTCAGGGAACTTGGTGGTGGTACAGGCTAGTCAACACATCCCATGTGCTGCTGGAGGGTGAGGGTGAAAAGCTATAGCAGAACTTACTAACTAAAACTTAACTAGCAGGTCTCCAAAAGCTGAACAGAAGTGAGACCTGCTCAGACCCACTCTTGGCTATGGAGGACCTTCAAGCCCAGAAAGACTCAGAGCTAGATTTTACTTGTGTGTTATCCCAGTAGCTGCCTAGACTAGACCCCACTGTATCCTTGTGCTTGGTCTCAAGAAGGCTGGACACTCAATTTTTGGATTTGGGAGTCCAGAAGTTACTTTCATGCACTGTTAAGCTAATAGAGGGGGGAAATATAGCCTTGATTTAGTCCTCCCTGTGCAAGCAGATTAGGGGCTGGAGAGGAATAGGAAGGCCACTATGTAAGTCACCGGAAGGGAAATGCTCCTCCTACTGTTGACACTAGACAAGCTGCCTGTCAAGTCAAACATAGGGCAGAGCTTAAAGGGGGAGTAGTGTCAACTCAGCCACATGTAAGCATCAGGAAGGCCACTATTCTACCCAGCATGGACAGGGGGTGCCTGCCAACTCCCATCCCTGCAGCTAGGCTTTCTGCCCTTCATGCCTAATGGGGGGAGAGAGATGCTCTAACATCACTAGCTGGAGGCCAGCATCCATCCATAATGAAGAACCACATCCTCACCCCACTTGAATTGCTGGTTCTGGCAGCTCTGCAAAGGGGATTAAAGGAAGCTTCTGAAACTTGGCTCCTGTCCAGTGAGCTCCTGGCGCTGCAGTTATGAATGAGTTATCTGCTCGAGAGGCACTGTCTGCTAAGGAGGTGAGTGCACACCCAGCTTTTCCCAGCTGGGAGCAGGGGACAGAAGGCTCCTTAAAGGTTTATGGTTCTTCAGTAGCTTGATGGGGGAGAGGCTTGATTCAGCTCTACTCCATTCAAGCCCTGATCTCCCTTTGCAGGAGGTCATCTCAAAGTAAAGAGCTTCCTTGGCAAGGCCTTAACAACTGGTCCTGGGGGGAAGCTTTCATACCAGAGGCCCATCTCTACCTACTATTGCAAAGTTCACAGCTGTTTGTGGTACTCCTCTTTGACAGTGCACTGGCTCCCCGTTAAGCTGGGGCCCCTGCTGCTTCCTGGGGCTACGTTTCTTTGACACCAGGTCAAGTGAAGAACCAACTCCTCAGTAAGAGCAGGTGTCAGGGAAGAGTGAAACAGGTGGGGTTTCATTCCATGCTCTAAGCCTGCAGTATCCCGTCTGCTGGCAACCTGGATGGACTAATCCCATCTGCTGGCAGCCTGGATGGACTAATCCCTTGTTAGAGCAGGCGCTGTTCACCTCTGCAAAGCTCCACTCAGATGAGGGCCTGAGTTCAAAACACCTTCCTGGCCTGCCCATGCCTGGTTAGATCATAGAGCCAGATAACTTAAGCAGGACTGGAGTGAGTACGCCCATGCTGTGCCACAGCCCCTCACTTGTGTGCCTGGTGCTATTAGTCCTTTGTCAGCACTCCCAGCCCTCGGGGGGGGGGGGGAAGTCTCAACTCCAATGGCTTTTTAACTTGTGTACGTACACACCCCTTCATCTCCCCCCACCAGTCTGCAGCCTTTGACTTCCTCTCACTCCTCCTGCCACTAAGATACAGGCAACTCACAGCAGAGACTTGGGTTTGTCCTAAGCAGCAGTAACCTTACTTGAGTGACTGGCTCCTACCAGAAGCTGTCAGTCATTCATGCCTGGGTTGCCCCATGCAGCCACCAAGCTGGCCCTGCTCAGGGGAGAGTTTGGCACAAAAGGATCCCGGTCCAGCCCCAGAGACCCCACCCACCCAGGGTGAGGCTGTGCTCAGCCCGGTATTTCCCTGTTCCTTCGAGCTTCAGCGAGAAGCTCCAGGAGGCCAGTGGGAGCATACTGGTGCTCAGCTCCCCGGGCAGACAAAGCAGCAGGTCAGGAGAGGCAGACTCAGAGTGGCTGATGGTTAAAAGGTTTGGCAATCGCTTTTTAAAGCAACACTAGGGAACACCTGTTCCACTGCTTGGGACTGAAGTTGCAGAGAGAAAATCCTGAGACAGAAAATCCTAGTAACGGGGGGGAATCAGGACCTGAAACTCATGTTCTCCCCCTGAGGTACCCCTGAAGCAGCTTTCCCCCTCCCCATGCACCTGGGAACAAGAGGACTCCGCACAGAGGGGAGTGGGATATACACCAAGTGGGAATGAGCAAGTGTGAGCTGGTTGGATAGTTTCTCAGCTCAAATGCCTCAGCTGGGGAGGCAGGAAGGGCTGCTCCTTGGCTCAGTGATACGGGCAGAAAGAGAGTCCCTCAGCCATAAGGAGGATGCAAAGAGCTGATCCCAGCTGCTCTACACAGCAGGTCCTGCTGCCATGGAAACAGAGGCCTAAGGCTGAGGGCTCTCAAAGGTAATGGGGGGGGGGGGGGGGAAGCATATGAGGCCAGGCAGAAAGAGGAGGGCTCACTCCAGCCCTGCAGCATGCAAAGGGAAAGCAGAACAGCTTGGCCCCTGCAGCCTCCACTCAGGCAGCATCTTTCGCAGGCCTGGGGTTGAGCATGTCCCACTCACAGCAATTAGCCAGTAGTTAACAGTGCAGCCTTCCACTGAGGGCAAGCCTGGACAGTTGCATCTCCTGTGACAGATTCCTTCAGCCTCTATGGTGATGAGCGTAGCCCTGCCAGTGTGTGGGGATGGGGGATGTGGAGAAGCAGGCAGCTAGTTTTCCTTTGAGGAAGGTCAGTAGGGTCCCTGTGCTGACCCCTTGCTGTGCAGCAGATCAAAGGCTGTTCTTCTGTTACAAAGAGACCAGGAAACTTCAGCACTTCTGTGACAGAATGGGATGGGACACTACCAGATCAGCTAAGCCCAATTATATAGAGATTTTAAAAGTGCATCAGTGGATGCAGGGGGAACATGACATGAGTACTCCTGGGGAGAGCTGGGTGAAATTTTTCAGCTAACTTTTTTTCCACTGAAAAAATGCAAATTCATATCAACCAAAACAACAAAATACTGGAGAAAAAAAAATCAAAATGTCTTTTCAACCTTTTCAAAATATTTCAGTTTGAAGAAACTTTTTAGTTTCAAATTTCATTCCATTTTTTTTTAAAACACAAACTTTGAACTATCTTTGACTCAAAAGGTTTTGTTTGCCTTGAACTTTTTGCCAGAAAATTTGAAAAAAATTGCAGTTGGTGTTGATCCAAAACAATTAATTTTTTTTTCCAGTCTGGCCTGTAAGCAAACAATCAGTTATTGGCACAGCTCTGCTCCTGGCTTCTGTTCCTGGCTCCACCACAGAGTTTTCAGTGCCTCCATTTCCCCATCCGTAAAGCAGGGCTGATAAGCCCACAGAGGCTAGATGACACATGCTAGAGTAGTGCAAAGTATTAAGAGAATCTAGAGTAGAAGCCAGTGAAATGTCACACAGCATGAGTGCTCCCTAGCGCAGTTCAGCTCCCAAACTATTTTAGGGGACACTTAATAAACCTCTCTGCAAATATTGCCCCTCCCCCATCACCTGCTTTAAACAAAATATTTTCAGTGAATTTTAATGTCAAAACCCCACAGCTTCCCCCACTTACAGAAAGTAGTGAAAGGAACCAACCAAACCTGGGTTCCAGCACAGGACATGGTCATTACAAAACTGAAGCATTACCTCTGTTAACAAGATCCCCCCCACACCCCCCGGGGTGCCAACTCTGCTAGTGCTGTGGAGGTGGGGGGTAGTAGATTTGTCAGACCTGTTGCCCCTCACCCTCTGTCCCACATCCAGCCCTGCTCCCCAGCATACCTGGGAGGGAGTTACCACGCACACAGACAGGGCAGCCCTGCCTCTGTAGCAGCAGTGGGTCCTTCTCCCCCCACCCTTCCCCTGCACAACAGCTCCCGGCCGGGCTGGGGGGCTCATTTCAGCACTGCCAGCCCTTGGATTCTACTGCCAGCATCAGGGGCCAACCTCTCCCCAGCCGGCTCTGTGCGCCTCTGCTCCCTGCCGCCCCACCCTGGGACAGGACCATGAACAGCCTCTCTGCCTCCCCTTGCCCTACCTAAATAGCACCTCTGGCACCTGCCTCCTCTCCCCTCCCTGATAGCTTGACCCCCCCTTCCCTTTAAATGTTCCCCCCCCCCTCCCCAGTTTAGGAAATACTGCATTAAATGCTGGACTCAATCTAAGCAAGGCCTCCTTGGACTAAGCCAAAAGATGCCCAAGCACCACCCAAATTTCCCCTGGAGATGACCCTGCTGCACTTTTCAGTCGCTTTCCCCGCACCAGGGTCATCTGTCTTTCTCTGAGAGCAGCCCAGCTGAACTCGGGGGTGAATGGAGACAGGGCACTGACCTCGCTGCCCTGCCCTGAGCAGCAAATGGGGCTTCGCCTGGCCTCCCCAGGGTCACCTGACTCTTTGATGCTGCCCCTCAGGGCGCTTGGGAGGGTTTCTGAATGCTCCCTGGCCGTGAATAGCTCCCACCCCTTTGGGAAGAGGCCCTCCTCCCACGCCTCCCCCCTGCCAGCACTCAAACAGCTCAGAGGATAGGGTTCCAGCAGGCCGACACGCACACTCCATTTCACTGGGCCGTTTCCTTCCTGGCCTCTTGCTTTGCCACATCGTCTTTAATAAAACACAATTCCAGCAGCACGGGCTCAGCTAGACAGACCTGGCTTCCCTGGCCAGGAAGCCAAGCCTTGCCCGAAGAGCACAGAGTTTCCTCCTCCTCCTCCTCTCTCTCGCCCTCTCCTCTTTCCATTTGCTGTGTTTGTGCCGAGAGGAACAGCTGGGTCGAGGCACCAGTACCAGTTTGCCCAGGGACCCGATTTAGGCACCAGAAGGACAGTCCCGAATCTCAGCCCCAGGCTTGGAATCAGCCCCACCTTTATAAAGAAAGCTTGGAGCTGTGCAGATAATCAATCAACACTGCTCAGCTGCTGTCCATGAACCCTGCTCTGCCCCCATTCTGAGCAAGCACTGGAGGAACCGAGATAGTAATAACACCTAGATCTGACATAGCACATTTCACTCATCTGGCTCAAAGTGCGTGCAACGGAGGGAAGTATTACCTGAGACACGCGGGGGGAAGTGACTTGTTAGCACAGCAGACAAGTAGCAAAGCCAGGACCAGGACCAAGGTCTCCTGAGTCCCAGTCCAGCAGCCTAGCCACCAGGCCACCCAGGACCCCAAATATATGGTGTAAGGTTTCAGCACATGGCAGGGCATCTCTGGAGCAAGCAGAGTCTCAGGGAAGAGAGGAAAGAGGGCAAGGGAAGAAAAAGTACAGAATCAGTAGGTGCAGGCAGCCAGAAAACTAACCCTAGTGTGAAGGAAAAGGGCAAGTACTGAAGAAGGGAGAAGGATGTAAGAGGGTTTAGGAGTGGATGGACCAGACAAATGCCCTGAAAACATTCTAGAGTTCATCCCACTGCACCTTCAGGGACTGGGAGGTTTGCCCACCTTGCCCCAGCTGCTCATGGAGCACTTTTACTCTGGCTGGTCCCACTCCCTCAGCTCTGGTTTTGGAAACACTTTAAGACGAATTTAGTGCTGGAGCTGCAGCCCTGGTGCCTTGCAGGCTTGATTTTTCCATCAGCGGCTCCATTAAGCTTCCCCAAGCTGTCCTACCAACAACCTCCACTCTGACCTGGAGGGACCAGAGCTGGGCATGAGCTCGTTGTCAATGGCCCATTTCACGGTTGGCCTCTCTGTTGCAAGGGCGCAAACACAATACACAAGATGCCTACCGGGAACTTGGCTGAGGCCACGAAGGAGCCATAATGGGCGACGTTCATTGTGGGGTAGGTCACATTCAGTGACTCTGAGGTGCAAAGCGCCATCTCTAGGTCCCAGTCCCTTAAACCACCAGGTTCCCCCAAACAGCTTTCATTTCAGCAGGGGCTTACTGGCCAATAGTTGCGCTCAATGCAAAGTAAGAGACAGCGTTAACTAGAGTACAGGTATGACACAACCACAAAGCCAGGCGGGCTTAACTTCCTTGGACAAGGAGAGGCTCCGTGCCACAAAGACGGCAGAGATCACCATCCCTGCCACGCCCAGGGCTCTCCGGCTACCACAGCTGGTTGGCTGGCAACTGCCTGGGGCCTGATCTCACCTCTCGGCCTCCACACCTGCCAAGCTGGGACACTGTGCCATCAAAATAACAGCTCCCCTCCCCCCATTAACCCATTACATGTTGCAAAACTGCTGTTTGTTTCCTGGGGTGAGAAAATGGCCCTAGAAACAGGTTTGACCCATTACAATCAATTGCGGCACCACATGTCACAACACCCAGGTGTCACATAATAGGGCGGGGGAGCAATTCAAGTAATGCACATCCCCCCACAAACAATAAAGCTCACAGTTAAAGCACCTGCTCTCCACTACCCCAATTACTGCTGGCTGGCCCCTCCCTACCTTGCTGCTGCCCCACGCTGTCCTCCTGGGGTCTAGGCACACCCCACGCCTGCTGCAGCTCTAGGCTTCCTTGCTCCCCCCTCAGGAAGGCACCTGGGACAGGAGCCAGGCAAGAGCTTTCAGGTGAGGGAACTGTACCATTTTCACCAGAGGGGAGCACAGGAGCCCAGACCAGCCACTCAGGTCTCAGACTCCCCCCCCCTTCCCTGGAAACAATGTGTCAGCCCAGCTTCCTCCCTCCTTGGCCCTCCCCTATCTGAAATCCCCTGTAGGTGCCTGTCCAGGGGCCTTTCTCTGCTCCCTGGAGAGAGGGACCCAGAGCTACAGGCTGGCAGCCCCAGGCCTGCAGGGCAGGGAGGCTGGGCCGGCCCCGCCCCGCCCCCATGAGGGGATGTGCCACTCCGTGCCCTGCAGTTCAGAGTCTTGGTGACACTGGGGAGGAATCCAGCATGGGCTGCAGCAGCAAACTACCTCTGCCTTCTCTCAGCTCCTATCACCATAGCATCTATTTAGATTGTACACTCCCTAGGCAGGGGCTGTCTCTTAACGTTCGTACAGCACCTGACACAATGGGGCCCAGAGGAAACTACTGCATTAGATGTAGCTATTAAGTGGTGGCATCCTTACACCCAGTAGCTGCTACTAGAAGGGAAAGAAGGTGGGACGCTTTGACCCCTGCTGCGCCGTCGGTGCTGAGACGATTCTATCAAAGCGGCCGCAGAACTGCACTGATCAGACACTGAAGGCCTTGTTTGGGGCAGCTAGTGTACTTCGCACACTCAGGGGCCCAGAGAAGCAGCCCTTGGAGGCAACCTTGGACCAGAAAGACATTTTTTACTTTTTTTGTTGTAAATAATTGCTTTAAATAGTAATTAGCTGAAGCATCAGATTTCTCCGGGCTTTGAGTCCCAGCCCAGCTGCTTTCACTTGACCCCTAATTCTCCCTGGTGTAATTAAAGCAGCGAGAAGGGGCAGCCGCTAAGGAAGGTGGTTGTGGTCAGCAGTGGTGTGAAGAGCAGATTGCAGAGTGAAAGGAGGGGGCTGCGTTTGTGCTACATATGGTCTTGGAAAATCCCAGCTCCTGCTCCCTGCTGCTAAACACACAAAGTTACAGAGAGGAGCTAGCAGGCAGGGAGGTCCCTACGGACATATACCAATGCCAGAACTCCCTTGCGCTCTCCAGCTCTGGGGTCTCTGGTGCTCCCTGGTGCATTAAGATCACTAGCACCAAGGCTGCATGTCACAGCGCACCCTAGAGTAAAAGCAGCAACTGGCCCACACGTAAGGCTCCTGCAGGAGGCCTCATCCCGCTCCTGGCCATGCTCCCTTGCCCCAAGGGGAGCGGTTGAAGGGGCAGGCGTGGTTCACACCGCAGATTCCCTTTCAACTAGGGTAGGCTTTTCTCTGAGCTTGGGAGCCAAGGCCTGATGGTGTTTTCTGAGGCGTTTGCTCAGCCGTTTTGAAAAGAGGCAGGCTCAGTTGTTGTGTCTTGCGAGGCCGCGTTCCCTGAAGGTCAGCTTCCCTACCGTGTGCATCTGCTGCAATCTTTCATTAGCCACCCCTCCACCCCCGAGTCTCATGGGTAAGCAGTACGATCGCTCCCTCTGTGCTAAAGCCAGACAAGCTTCCTCGGCAGCTCTGCGAAGCATCTCCTTCCCTTCCAGACCTGGGTCCCCACTCAGTTCTGCTGAGGCACCTCAGGCCTTAGCTAAAACAGCCACTGCTCTTCCGCATGTGAAAATCACAAATACAGTCTGCCTGCCCTTCCAAAGAGTCGTGTGGGGTTGTCGTACTATCTGAACAATCCCCTCACTATTACTGGTATTACAGCAGTTCCTGGAAAACCTGACAGCTCAGAGCCCCGATGTGCAAGGGGGATAGACTGGGAGTCAGGGAGACTAGGACGGGGGGAAGAGGCTGAGGAGTGGAGAATGGGACTGGGACGAGAAGCCAGGGGTGAAAGGACAGGGACAGGTTGGAAAAGGGGTCAAGCTTGGGGGAAACTGACAGCAGCGTCTGTGCCTTTTACAGCACACTCCCCTCTAGAGCCTGGCATGGAATCCCACACTCCCGAGCCTCACCCTCTCTCTGCTGTCAGCAAATACCTGTGAAACCCACTGGCACAATGTCTCCCATCCCACATGGAGAACGACAACCTACAATTGCTATTGGGTTACGCTGTTAGCTCAAGTCACAGAGGTTGGTGCAGTGGTGGTAGACGGGTCCCAACATGATGGCATGTGCTGGAATTTTTTTCAGCTTGCTTTTTTTTCAACTCTCTCACACACCCTATCTTAAAAGAACATCCAGGTTGCAAAGTCAAGCACTCAAAAATTAGGTAATACCATAATTACGGTTGTCTGTGCACCCTTAATTCAGCCCCCTTGTGCATATGCATGACAAGTTTTCAATTATGGAATCACATCCCAGTTTTTCCACAGGACCGCTGCCTCATTCAGTGCCCAAGATAAGACCTGCCTTGTGGATGACGTCGTTTGCTGCAGAAGTTAGTAGGGAAGCAATGGATGAGGCTAAGGTGACCAGACAGCAAGTGTGAAAAATCGGGACGGGGGTTGGGGGTAATAGGAGCCTATATAAGAAAAAGGCCCCAAAATCAGGACTGTCCCCATAAAATTGGGACATATGTTCACCCTAGATGAGACAGGCCATTGCAGGAAGAAAAAGGAAAGTCTCATGGTTAAGACTGTTGAAAGTTGCCCGGGAGAACTGGATTCTATCCTTGTCTCTGCCACAGAGTTTCTATGCGTGGCTACGCAAGTCCCTTAAAACAAACTTTTCACAGGTGGTCACTGGTTGTGCATGCCTCATTTTCTGGAGGTCTGGCTTGAGACCCGTGGGCCTGATTTGTAGAAGTGCAGAGTCCTCGGAGCAGCAACTGAAGTCAATGGGAGCTATGCTATACTCTGAAAAACCAGGTCCTAGGCATCTCAAACTGGGTACCTAAAATCAGCGGATACTTTTCACCTTAAACTCTGCCTCAGCTCCCCACCTATAAAATGGGGGCTAGCCCTAGCCCAACACCTCCATCTCCCGGGAGCATTGTAAAGATTAATAAAGGAGTGTTGGTGAAGCACTTAGATACTAGTGATGTGTGCCAGAGAAGAGCCCATGGGGAAATTAATAATTCTGTCTTCAGAGCAGGGTTTGAATAGCGCGCAAGGAGAAAACCAAATACTGACTAGCTGCTTACTGGCTGAGACCCATCGGTCCTGCGCGCTGAAAGAGCCAGGGGTCCTGCGGGGGAAAAAACAAAACAGTGGTTGATCACAGAATTAAAAACTTATCATGCATCTATACACAAGGGTACTGAATTAAGGCTGCAAAAGCACCTTTAATCTGGCCTTGCCTACCTTGTGAGTGCTTGACTTTGCAACCTTCATTGTTTTTTAACCTAGGTTTGTGTGTGTGTGTGTACGTACCTTGGTTCTCTAATTCTACTTCCTAGAAAATGAGCTGAGGGGAGCGGGAGGAATTAAATGTACTGACAAGATAGGGGAGAGCACACCGTCTCTGCACAAGCCGCACAGCAAGCTGTCTACCGCATTACTGCTAAGCCTCTCATTGTGAGGGCGTGCATGCTAAAGTGCACTGAACCTGCAGCTTCCACAGAGCAGCTGGAGAGTGGGGGATGCTGGAGGCACTGAGCCTTTGAAATGCCCGGCTAATCGTTCTGGATTTGCCTGTTAATTATCCACACAAAGCTGTATGTCTGCTTAATGGGACCGGGGACTGTTCTCTCCTCCTGGAGAGTGGGGGGAAAAAATTCACTCCCTAGGGAAAAGAGGAGGGAAAAAATCAATGTAACCTCCCCACCCAAACAAAGCTATTTACCTGGCATGAGGAGCAAGTCCCTCAATAGGAAGATGGGGCGTGCAGTGACAATGCCTCAACTCAAAAAAGTCAGTTTAACCCTTCCCGCTCCCATCCACAAAACAGTACACGGAGAGAGCAACTGGGCCCTATTGTCTTTGTTTGATTTAGAGAAGCTATGATCATTGCGTAGCTTAGACCAGACACCAGGGAGTGTGTTACTGAAGCTAGTCACTGAGGCCACGTCTCGACTAGGGAAAAAAGGGGGTTGATTTCTTTTTAATATATGCGCCCGCACGCTGCACCACAACCCCCCTATAGCTAGGCCAAATCAAGGCAAGGGACAGTTTTACCTCAGCGTGGCCCGTAGGGGTAGAAACCTTGGGTGGGGGAGAGAGAGGAGGACGGGTACCCTGAGCTAAGACAGCACTTGCCTTGTCTGTACAGGGATTCTATTACCTATGTCTCCCCTCTGCCCATGGGCTGCGCCAAGAATTGCAGCAGTACAGGGTTTGGAAAGCCAGGGCTTGACAAGAGCATGGAGTCCCAATGTAAATGCTTTCTGATGCCTGCTCCCCTCATCCCACGGCCATTTTTGCCTGATTTTAGAGCCAAGTCTAGCGCTCCCGATGAGGCTGGTTGTGGTTTTTTGTAAACCCCCCCCCCCCCGTAGTATGAATTCACATTTCCCTATTTTTCACTTGCTTTTTGGTGCTCAGGGACCCTTCCCCCACACATTTATGGGGCTGAAGCCAAATGAAAAACGCCCAGCAAAAGGACTGAAAGACGAGAATCAGGGAAGTCTCCCACAGTTCCCTGCCTCCAACCCTCTCCCTGCTCTTCCTGTCTCAGTCTGTCGCCAGGCTGCCAATATGGACATTTCCTCTTTCATTTCCTGTTTCTATTTTAAAACATTCACATCACAAAGCAGCCAGAGCATACAGGTCAATATGGCTCTGAAAATCCAGATAGGCCAGAGCAGGGGTTCTCAAACTGGGGATCGGGAGGTTATTGCATGGGCGGGGAGGGTCGCGAGCTGCCAGCCTCCACCCCCAAGCCCAGCTTCACCTCCAGCATTTATAATGGTGTTAAAGATATAAAAAAAAAGTGTTTTTGATTTATAAAGAGGGTCGCACTCGGAGGCTTGCAGTGTGAAAGGGGTCACGTCCAGTACAAAAGTTTGAGAACCACTGGGCTAGAATGTGTCTACACATGCTCATGTGCACACGCAGTCCGTTTAGTGATTAGTCCCGCTTCACACAGCAATGAGAGAATGGAAGCCATTTTATATCCCATTCTCGTTTTCCTTTTAGGCTTTTGGAACACATTAAGCTTTTACAGGAGGCCCGGATGTTTTGCCGACTTAACTTTTAGAGTGGTTAAAAACTGTGACTGAAATCTGGTTCGAGAATTGTGGTTGGTCTCCCCTTTCTACCCATTGTCGCCTATAATTACCCTCAAACTCAAACCAACAAGCTTCTCGTGGAAGGGACACTGAATTAGCAATGAAAAAGCAGAGAAGTGAAAGCCAGAGTGCACAAAATTTATTTACAAAAAATTCAAATTACAATATGATACAGGGACTTTTTACACACAGAATTAGAACAGTTTTCTACCAGAGGGTAAAGAAAAATATTTTTTTTTTTTAATAAACGACCTATTCATTTTCAGCTATTGTTATACAAAGTCGCAGAACATGCACAATCTGTCTTTACAAGGTTGGGTTGTTTTAATATAATGTTTTGCTAAGTGCAAATACCAAATTTCTCTCTCCACCTTTAAGGCAAGTAAAATAGGACACTGCAATTAATCATAAAAAGTACCAGTCATAACATCGATGTGGGCCCACAAGACACACCTCCCCGTCTCCCTTTGAAGAACATTGGGGTTTCAAAGGGGGCAAAGGGTATGTCTACACTGTAAAAAGGCCTGCAGCAGCAACTTTCAGAGCTCGGGCTCTCGGGGCTCCAAACAGCAGTGTAGATGTTCAGGTGCGGGCTGGAGCCTGGGCTCAGAAACTCAGTGAGGGAGGAGGGTCTTAGATTCTGGCCTCCAGCCCATGTCTGAACAGGTACCCTGCTATTTTGAGCCCTGAGAGCCCGTGTCAGTTGACCCAGGCTCTGAGACTTGCTGTGGTGGGTCTTATTTTGCAGGGTAGATGTACCCATAAAAACACCAGGTAAGTCCAAAACATGGCATTTTCTGTTTTTAATTGCGCAGGAAATGGTTTGTTCTTTAAGCCGAGAAACATCCCCATTAACACAACTGATGCTAGAAGACAATGGAGGGCTCTAAAATCACCAGTTAGGATGACAGGGAAGGAGAGGCCCCACATTTCTCCGCAGGGCAATTCCTAGTCCAGTTTTTCCTTTGTGACAGGAGCCCCAGCACAGAGCCGGAAAGGACCGAAAGGTGAAATGCTGGGTGAAGAGCTGATCTGATCTCTCCAGACTCTGAAGCTACCCACAGGACTTGATGGTGGTTTCATACAATGGGCACTGATTTCTCTCCTCACAGGCACAAAATGGGCCCTCACCATTGTGACAGGAGAAAGAATTCTCTCCTTCCCCTCAGCAGGGCCGCCCTAGTACCTCCAATGGAGAGAGACATCAAGCACGCATAGACTACAGGAACATGTCAGTGAGGACTCACCACCACCACACCTTCCCCAAACACTACCTAGGGGGGACCCTGCTTCCCTTTGGCATGGAGATGGGAAAATCAGGCTTGCCGTGCGCCATCAAATCCAGAGGGTACAAAGTTTGCTCATGTAGTAGGAACCAGTGCTTACCTTTAACAACGATTAAAAACTGGTCAAGTACAGACACAAGACCTCCCTTGGTTACTCTGCCTACTGCCTCTCCTCCCATTTCCAGCCTTTCCCTGCGCAGGCAAATATATATATAAAAGCCAGGAGTTTGAGCCAGGCCATTATTTTTGTTAATGGTCTATACTCTAGGGTATCAATATGGCTGTGTGCAAATGGCCACATCACTTCTAATTTTGCACGGTGATAAGCATTTGCTAGTCTATGGTCAAGCACTGAGGCTGAAATTCGCTTGAGTGATTGGCACAGTACAGTAGAATCCAAACGCTCATGCTGTCCAAGCAGTTTTGCTGAACTCCGACTGACACAGGGGAACTAAAAAAAAGTAGTAACTACCGTATAAAATTGAATCTTTCCACCCAAATTGGCAAGACACCATAAAATTAAACCTAACAAAAATTACAGAGAGTTGGTACCACCATCCACTTCAAAGATATGGCTCAGTTGAGAGTGGTGGGTCTGGTTGTTTCCAGCTCTTTACTGTGGTGATAGACGTTCACTACAGGAGTTTATTGTATCTATGGAGAGAGATGCGCACATATGGCCAAAGATTCATAACCTCACATTTTTAACGGGCGAGTGCTTCCTGCTATGAAACCATCCCCGAATAGTCTCTTCTACTGTAACTGCACATGCAGGAATAGGGGGAAGTATAGGGAAAAGCAATTTATATTTAACTGGATTTGAAGGAACAGTAATTGTGCTTGATAAGCAGAGTATTCGAGAGTCCTTGTGCAACACACTTGAAGAATGAAGGACACAGACTCCCCAAAGGCACTGGGTATTAGAATTAGTACCTGCTTCATCTGAGGCTTTCAAAGAGCAATTGCTTTATTTAGGAAGTACGTGAATGGCGACGAGGAGGCGGCAGACTCACTCCATGGGCCAGGTTTGTTTGGATAAAGGCCACAGCCATGGTTTGGAAAGCCATCAAGATTTCCCATTCTCCTGTTCCTCAAATACTTCTATTAGCTGTACCAGCACCACCAGCATGCTAAGGTGACCACCAGCATCCTGCCAGGGGAAGTACTTTCTTCAGACCGCCTTTAGGATGTCAGCTGAAGCCAGTTCCTAAGCCAATAAGCTGTTTCAGCTACAGTGTTCTCCCCACCCACAACGAGGAACTGAACCTCACCCCTTCCAACAAGATTCCAGATAAACTTATCAGACTGAGGAAGTCTATGAGATGAGCATTTTGCAAAGGCAGCAGCCCTTCGTCAGGAGATGTTCCATGCTGCTTAGAGATGTAGCTGTTAGCAATACGTCTGAAGCATTCTACAGGAGACACCGACTGGGCTCTCCTGTACCCATGTTCATGCTGCTTTGTTTCTATTACTTATTTTTTTTTAAAAAAAACCCAACCCTCCCAAGGGACTTGACCCCTTTTTTCTTTACACTTCGTAAAACCAGACAATGGACTATCCAGTAACAGGGGTCAGGGCTTTTCTGCTCATGTCTCTCAGGATAAAATGAAGGGCCAGCTGACAAAGGCAAAATTCACCCCACCCTGCCACTCCTGGATGCCTGATTGAACTACTTCCTTAAGACCCAGCATCATGCCTCTAGCCTCCCAGCTGAGTGAGGAAAAAAAGAAAAGACTCCTCCTGAAATACATTAGCCTTATTCCTTAATGGGCTAGATCGGTCACAGGATAGCATGCGGAACACCATCTCTGGAGCGAGAGCCGAGGTGGACTGGCAGCCCAGGGCACTACTCCTCAATTCAATTAGACGAGACACAAAGCTAAGCTCCACCTCCAGTGCGGGCACTGACCGGTTAGAGGGAAGGCAGGATCTCCGCTCTGTGCATGAGGCGTGGGAGGGATGGCACGTTCCAGGCATGTTCTTGAAGCAGGGTATGATGCAGTGGGACTTGCTCTGCATACACAGCTGCCTCCGCGCTGTGGGAGCCTCTCGAAGGAGAAGGCATGTGGCCAAACCCTTTTAACTGAACTACTGAGAAACTGCGGAAGTGCACACACCCAATCTGTCCTCCATCCCTGTCCCAAACACGGTGTGTCAACATACCTGCCCATGGCTACTGAGGGGATCGTTCGGTATAAGGTGCAGATTTAAACCTGAATAAAAACCAGCTGAGCAGCATTCGGTAACCCACTACGTCCCCTAGGCTATTTTTTAAATTAAAAAGTCTTAGCAGCAATGTCAACAAATAGTTAACGGTGTGGTTATTAACGCTACGTGGGCAACAGCACTTGACAACCCGGAACAAACAGTTAACAGGGCATCTCTCAGCCTATACATAACACCTGGGCGTGGAGAAATTGTATCAGCTCCCAAAAGTATGAAAACATCTACTGTGCAAGGTCCTCCTGGAGACAATCCCCCTACTGATAGCAATGTCCTCCTCGCAGCCCAGCCAGGTATTGCTCGCTGCCATATTCCTCCCGAGAGTACACGCTACCCATGACAGCACAGGCAGCCACCCTCATGTGCCCTCCTCCTGCCACTGCCAGTCACAGACTTCACAGCGCCCTGGTTCACTGCCTGCTCCATGCTCAAAGAGACGCTGTTTGCAGAGAGGGACTATGGAGAGTAGCAAGAGGGCAAATCTGACACAATAGAGAGGCAAGGCAGACACCTGTAAAGAAATCTGGGGTGTTAACTTGCAGGGAGGGAAATCAGAAGAGGGGAGATTAATTTGATCTGGTTCCTAACAACAACGAATACCAGTTTGGGGGACAACTGTGTGATGAAGTGGCTGTTTTTTTTAACGAGATGACCGCATTTATGGAAGGATATTCTGATAGACTCATCCTCCACCCCCTTTTTTAAAAAAGCTCTGTTCCTACCAGTCACTACAGGAAGTGTGCGTGTGTGTGTGTTGGGGGAAGGTTTGTGCCTGCAAAGCTGTAGCTCTGGCATAAAACTTACCCATTTGACATAGGCAGCGTCAAGCCTTCCGCCCCATCCTTCTCTTCTATCACATCCCTCACTTGGCTTGTTTGTCTGCAGCCAGACCACAATGCTGTCCCAGAGTCACACACTGCTCCCAGTTCAAGCCAGCCAGAGGCTGCTCCTTAACTCAGGTCACAGGGAAAGCAGGAGCGAGCCTGATTGCCTAAAAGGAGTTTGCCCCATTGCTTCTTAAAGGAAAACTGTTTCTCCTAAGCATCCCTTTGGCTAAGCTCAGCAGTATTACAGTTTGAAGTCTTCCCAAGCTGATTAAACGGATTTTTTCAGAAGTTTATTAAATGCGTCGAAAGGGGTATTTTGCTGCTTACCCTAGAACTGGAGGTGTAATTTCCAGCTCGGTTAGACATACCCGCACCACCTCTGATTGAGCTACTGTGCATGTGGCATGAGCAGCAGGATGGGCGAGCGGCTCAGAGAACGCTCCCATCCAAGACTCTAGACGTGCTCGGGCAGCCCGTTACTCATGCTGCTGTAGCTACATTGCCATTTTTAGCGCACTAGCTTCATCAAGCTAGTGGAGGTATGTCTACACCGACTGGAAAGTACGCCTCCCGATCCAGACAGCATCTCTGCAAATCAGTTTCCAGCCCATTTTGAAGTGATTTAAACAGGCATGAAAAGCTTTGGGCCCAGGGTTTCAGAGTTGGATGTGTGCACAGTGTATGTATACAGCTACCAGGCTTGCATGCACAGCAGCACTAAGGGTACGCGATCGGTTACTGCAACGGGGGGCATGCAGTTTAGCCCATATGCAACTCTGAATCTGGGCCTTCATGTTTATCTTCTGAACAATTTGTGTGTTTCTACCGACTGTTATAACCAAGGTTTTCATAAATGACTAGTGATTATGCGTGCCCAACCTGAGACACTGAAAAGGGCCCTGTGTTTCAGGAAGTATTGGCCACTCATCCTCTGAAAAATCATGCCCCTTTAAGGTGTCTCATGCTAGGCACTCAAAATCAAGCATCACTTCTGAAAATGGTGGCTTACAATACTAAGCCAGTGGTTTGTAGCCTCTTTCTTTGAGCTGCTATGCAGTGGCATGAGTGGTACTTCGCAGCAAGATGGCTTCTGCCTCCTAGCACTGGACTCTCACCAGGACTGGCACTTCAGGGCTATCGCAGATCACAGTAAAAATTTGGGACTATTCTCTGAGGAATAATCAGTCCTGATGCTCAGATTCACCCCTTTTCCCCAATATTATCCAGGCGTGAAGGAAGACAAAGCTGAAATCTTATTACCAGCATCTGAATAATTTCAAGCTTCCCCACCTCACCTTCCCTTCCAGCTAGCCTTTGCATTAGAGAGAGGGGGGCTGCTTTTGCAGACAGGAAGGTAAGTTTTTGGCACAAGGGGTGGGCTGAATGGCTACATCCCCACATAGCGTCACTTCCCTCTCAACGGTTGACTGAACAGCCTTTGTGAAACAGAAAGGCCCTTGGAGATCCCCTGGCTTGAACTGGGCAGCCTCTTATTGCTCCAAAGGCTGGGCAGCACGGCTAGAAGATTCAGGAGAACCAAATGTTGAATTATAAAGATTTAAATACTGTGTGTGTGTGTGGGGAGGGGAATCTAGATCTGTTCCCCTTGCACCTGGCTGAAATGATGGGGGATAGAGGGGAGGGTGGTGGTGGGGCCAATGTGGCTTCTCCCTGCAGACTCCATTACTAGTGCTGTTTGAACCAGATCAGAACCGATGCCGAGGCTGTGGACCAAAGTGCATAGGCAAGTTGTGCTCCAGCTGAACATTGATCTGGGGGAAATCGTAGTTCACCCGCATGTTAGGCAGTGGGGGCACGTATGGGGCAGGGATGGGTCCTATGTTCAGGGGTATGTTGTTGTACAGCGGGCGGACAGGAGGCAGCGGGAAGGGTGGATGCACAAAGGGATAAGGGGGCATTCGGGGCTGATGGAGGTTCTGAGGGACTGGTCTCGGGATGACTTCAACTCTCTGGATTTTCTCCACAGGCTTTTCCACAGGAGGGCCGATCCTCTTGAAACTGCTTTCTGCAAAGAAATTAAAAAGAAATTAGAAAGACCCCAGGCTGGAGCAGAAACTCCCTCCTTTGTTCACAGGGAGGTTCTTCAGTTCCAGCTGTGGTACTGTGTGCTGTTCGTGTAAGGAACGACTTTGAGCTCTAGCAAGAAGCAGGCATGGTGCGGACAGGCGCAGCTCTACCACTGCATTTGGATTCTTGGCTTGCAGCGCTTCCACCCTTCTAGCACTGAGGTTATGGGCAGAGACTTCCAGTTGTGTCAACTCTGATGGCAGCAGGGAGTAACCCCTGGCTCAAGAGAGAACAGTTACGGACCTACAGCAACTGCGATTCTCCAAGATTTAGTCAGCGTTGATCCCACTCTTGGTGCCCATGTACCATGTGAGAATGGATGTTTGAGTAGCAGTCTATCAGGGCTAGGCATGCACCCTGGGCCTCTTCACCAGGGCATAAAAGGGTGGAGTGGCCACTGTCCTACCTCAGCTAGCACTGGCTTTGAACTGTAAGGGTTCGGAGGACCCTGAACAGCAGGGATGGAGGGTGTGATTTCCTGCAATATCTTTGGGAGATCTTCGAGTATTAAGTTTATGTATCATTGTGGGCCAGCGATTGTATGTAATTCCATAGGGGAGGATGAGCACAGCTCCTCCATGAACTAAGACCAGTGGGGAGTGATTATGCAAATTCACTCAGGTTGTAACACCACCAGAGAGGTACCACCACCTGGAGAGACTCACATATACTAGTTCAAATTGGATTCTCCAGAAACCAACAGACAAAGGACTTCTTAATAAACTGACTCAGGGTCTGCTTTCTGATCCAGCAAAGGGGCAGGACCTTCTGTTCAAGGGGGCTTCCCAATCCTGCCTGGGAAGGGTTGTAAGGCCTTTGGCCTATTGAGGTCCCCTAAGCCTGATAGGTGACCTCTTGGGAGCTTTTAGATGAGTACAGGAACTTTGTTTCTAATATGTTTTACCTGAAGTGATTTCACTTTACAAATAAGCTTTCTGGCTTATAAAAAAACCGACATGGTAACTCATGGCTGCAGGCGACTACGCTGTTCATAAGCCTTCCAAGAGAAAGCAAAGTGCAGACGCTGGCCTGTTTAGGCGGTCTGGTCTGGCTTGGCTTGCTGGGGATATTACAGCAAGGCAGAGAACAGTGAAAGACCTTGGTCAGGAGGGAGAGAGCCCAAGAGAGGTGATGGCTGAGGAGCCAGGGCGGGTACCTGTAGTAGATCAAGAGAGGGCAATGCAGGTGCAATTCCCCTGAACTATGGCACAGGGATCCACACTGACAACAGCTTGAAGAACTATGGTTACGAGAGGGAATTAACCATTCTCTCTCCTTTGAGTACCTGTCAGCATGGATCCCACTGTAGGTGACTGGCAAGCAGTGTCCTCATTGGACGGTGGGAGTGAGGAGAATCAGCTGGATCAGTGGAACAACTGAAGAATCACTCTGCCAGACTTGGCATCTGCCCTGGCAGCATGTGCATGAGCAGGGCATAGCATTTCACAGAAAGCTCAGAAGGGTACTCCATGTAGGAGCCTTGCAGATCTCAGATTATCACTTTCTGAAGCAGGAGACAGATGCGGCCTGTGCCCTGGTGGAGTGCACTTTGATGTTCAGAGGGAGAAGCACTCCGACCAGCTGATAGCAGGTGGAAATGCACTACGTTATCCACACGGAGATTCTCTGGGATAAGATGGGTTGGCCGTTGGATGAGTCAGAAACAGCCACGAAGAAGCGGGAAGGCAGCCTTGGTCCTATGAAGGTCTGTAACACTTTGGATAGGTCCAGGTGTGAATTTCTTTTCTCCCGGTATTGAGTATGGCTTGGGGAGAAGACTGGCAAGGTAATGAACTGATTCAAGTGAAAAACTGAGAACACCTTGTCACTACAGAAGAATGTTTAATGTGGTCTGGTCAGGAGAGCTTGAAGTTCACGGATTCTGAATTGAGGAAATGACCACTAGAAAGACCATCCTGAAGGTAAGGTTGGGTATGAAGCATTCCGACAGCCAGTCATCCAAGTACGGGTAGATGCAGATTCCCTGCCTCGATAAATGCGCTGCCACTCCTGGCAGACATTTTGTGAATACACTGTGCTGTGTAGAGTCCGAAGGGCAGAACCCCGTATGGATAATGATTGGGCCCCACTGAGAATCTGAGGTACTTCCTGTGGGCCAGATGGGTCGCTACGTGGAAGTATGTATCCTGCAAGTTGGTAGCCATGAGTCAGTCTGGAACTTGGAGAGACTGAATGATGGCGGCAAGCCATTGGGCAGGTCTACACTACAGCTGGAATCGACGCTGTGAGATCGATCCACTGGCAGGCGATTTAGTGGGGCTGCCAAATTGACTGCAGATCGCTCTCCAGTCGACCCCTGTACTCTACCCCCTACGTAGAGTAAGGTAAGTCGACTGGAGACTTTCTCCCGTCGATCGACCCCGCAGTAACTCGACCTAAGGTACGTCAACTCCAGCTATGTTATTCACGTAACTGGACTTGCATAGTGTAGGTTGACTTACCGCGGTAGTGTAGACATAGCCTTAGTATCCTGAACCTGAGAGACTGTATGTGTATTTGTGGAGTCTCCTTGGGTTTAGGATAGAACACAGTTGTCTTCTCCACCCCCTCCCTTCAGAATAAGGAAATGAGTAGAGGCCTCTTCCCCTGGATTCTGTTGGAACCTCCTCTGTGGGCTCCTAGATCACTGGTTCTCAAACTTTTCGGCATCCTGCCCCCTTTTTAATTTTCGAGAAACCCTCACGCCGCCCACCTCTCCTTTAGCATCATCCAACCCCCCTTTAAACAAATTCAATTAGTAATTTAAACCCCCTGCTCCTTGTCCCCTGATCACCCCCTCCCGGGACCCCACATCCTATCCAACCTCCCATGCTCCTTGTCCCCTGTGTGCTGCAGGATTCTGGCTTGTCCACTAGCAGGATCTTAGAGCTAAGTCTCTCCAGGGTCTGAAGAGACCTCCATGGATTGTTCCAGAAGCTGGAGTCTGAGCCATGCATCTCACACACCCTCAGGGAAAGTGACAGGCACAGGGAGCATCTGCTAGGTATGGCGACTCTAGACAGAAGGCATGCTCACTGTGTCTAGCTTTGAAAAGGATCCAGCGGTTTGCAAACTGTGGGTCGGACCCCAAAGTGGGTCACGACCCCGTTTTAATGGGATCCCCAGGGCTGGTGTTCGACTTGCTGGGGCCTGGGTCTGAAGCCAGAAGTCTGAGCCCCACCGCCCAGGGCTGAAGCTCTCAAGCTTTAGCTTTGCCCCCTTCCCCCCGCCCGGGGTGGAGGGACTCGGTCTTCGGTCCCACTTCCCAGGGTCGTGGAGTAATTTTGTTGTTGTTGTTGTTGTCAGAAGCGGGTTGCAGTGAAATGAAGTTTGAGAAACCCTGGATTAGCCCATCACAGGATGGGCAGGACTTGAAGCCTACAATTTTGAGTTTGCCATGCTAAGGAGCCCTGTGGGAGATGTGTGGGTGTACAGAGGGTCTAGTCATCAATATGTGGTCCAGACAAGTCGATAGGATTACAGTGGTTGAAGATCATAGAAGTTCTGAATAGTTCAGGTTTACAGAAAATTTAGTCAAAGCTTCCAACTAGCAGGTCAGGCACTTGCTAGACTTTGTCTTGCTGCCAAGGGCTGTAAGAGGGAAATGGGAGAGAGGTAGTGTCCACCCTGCCCTGTATGCACAAGGAACGCACATGTTCAGCCCTGCTAACACTGCTCCTCAAATTTCCGGTCTTGCATGCATGAGGCACATGCAACCCTAAAGTAGGATCTACAGACACATACTCTGCAAAGAACACTGATTTTTAATTACCTCCTTTGTTGGATGACAACAACTCTCAGAGAGCTGCTCTGGTTTTAGGAGGTGCTGAGAGGCACTGGCATGCCTATTAGAGCTTTGCAGAGAAGAGCATGGCATATCAGCATTAAACTGTTTTTGAATCTGTAGCTGTCAGATACCTAAGGAATTTTCTGCTCTTCCAGAGTCCCCTCCCAGCTGCTCCCAGAGAATATCTAAATACACAGGACTGTAGACTCCTCTCCCCTTCCAGACCCCAATCGTATGGGTAGAACCCCCTAGGCGCCAGTGCAGGGAATCCCTCACCCCACACAACTGTCCAGGCCCTGCACAGTTTAGGTTTGGACAATGAGGAGTACAAGGGGAGGCCCTAGTTGGGAGACACTAGTTTTGTGGCTTTCCCTCAATTTGGCTCCTAATTCATCTTCATTTAGGTCTTCTGAACTTCCTCCATGGCTTCCTGTCTTTGTTTTCATTTAATTTTGAAGACCAGAATCTGTCAGAATTCAGATAATTTAGTTAAAAGGCACAATAGATTTTTGGACCGAGAAGTCTGATTTTCCTCTCCCTCTTCCTCAGCCGTGAGGAGCCTCGGTTTTCTCTCCCACACTGTCCAAGAACGGGTGAGTGGCATAGTCTCCTGCCCTGAGTGGCCCACAAGCTGGAGCAACGGTGAGGCACAGACATTTTCAACCAGTGTCATTTAGGCCTTTTCTGACCACCCCCAGGGTTAACGGCTTCAGCTCTAGAAGACACCCCAGCAAAGATCCCTGTGCCCTGTCTATACTAGCATTTCCACCACTGGCAACGCAAGGGTGAAAATCCTTGCACAGAGACAACCTTTGGGGTCATATATTGTAGTCATCCCCCTTCTGGCTAAGGGACAGAAAATATTTCCTTTAGAAACAACTGAAAACTCCTTAAGCTAAAGTGGTCACTTGAGAGACAGTGCACACCCTTCTGAGGCAATCCCAATATCTAACAAGATAAGAGGACCAGAAAACAAACTAGTTCCTGCACAGCAGATCAGAGCCATTACCTACTATGGACACAGGTAGGGCAGTTAGAAGTTTGTGTACAATATGAAACCAACAAACTTCTGTAGCAATACTCCAAATGAGATTTATGGGAGTGTTATTACAAGGGAATCTGCAAAGAGCCTGGCCTTTGAAGATGCAACTAGGGACCAGAGACTCACCAGCAGCTTAGAAGCTCTTGCTCTCTCCTGGTGCCTCTACAATCCACCCTGGATCGCCAGTTTTGTATGAGGGCAATTACATGACCTACCTCCATTTTTCTTCTTTTGCTCCTCTTCAGCCTCCTTCTGAATCTCCTGGATTATTTTCTCATCATCTTCCTAAATTACAAGGAAATAAAACAAACAAACAGGTTAATAAACCAGTTACTGCTGCAAATAGATCTCTGCATTTTGACCAGAGCTAATGCAGTTTTGTGTGCGTGTAAAGATCAGAGGCCCATTGTTAAAAGTGAATCTGGCACAGTGGTCCTCTTGCAACCACCCTTGATTTTGTCAGAAAAGCATAATCAGCCATAGCAGTACTGCAGTACAGGTTCTGTACAGAATCCAAACCTACTCCACAGAGAATAATGAAGAGCCATATGATTGCTTTTCAGCTAGATCAGTGTTAAAATTCACTAGCTTGACAAGCCAGAGTGCAGCAGCTAAACTCCCTCTCCCGTCCATCCGAAGAGTTGTTGGAGTGCTATTAATCTTTTAAAATGGCAATAGTCCATTAAATATTTACACTACATCAACAGCTCTAGAGTGGTGGGCCCAACAATTGGATTAACACAACTTAAATCCTGGCTCCAGTAGCTGAATGTTGCACTAATGAGTCCATTTAGATCTTATCTTGGATTCTGAGGACATGAATTCTAATGTTTTTTTAAAGCCATCTACAAGTTACAGTAAGAATGTTCAGTTATATTATATCAAGGGATTTGCAGTATTGTTGTAACTGTGTTGGTTCCACAGAGAGAGACGAGATGGTCTGAAGAAGGGCTCTGTGAGCCTAGAAGCTTGTCTCTTTCACCAACAGAAGTTGGTCCAATAAGAGAGATTACCTCGCCCATCTTCTCTCTCCAATATAAAAGGGTTTGTGAGATCAAACTCAGGACTGAAAGTATCCCTCCACATCCAGCCAGCATGTGCAGACTGGGTCCTCCAATAACTTCTTCACCTCTTCTTCCTCCTCTCCAGCTTCCTCCTGAATCACTTGCATTACCCCTTCTGCACCTCCTGGATTTGTGATAGCCTTGTGAATCCTATACATTCAGACAGTTGTGGTGGCTAATAGCCAGCATTTAGATAGACGGCCCTTTTCATAAAATGATCAAAACACTTTAGAAAAGGTCGGTATGAGTGACTCTAGAAGGAGGTGCGGTGATGGGGGCCGTAAGTACCTAGATAGATGAGAAAAGTGCCTGAAGTGAGGAGAACTGATTCTGATACCCAGATGATCCCAATCAAGTTGATATAATTAATCTTAATACAAATCATTCTAATTCTAGTGTGAAAGCCAGGAATCATTTTGTTTGTTTCTTTTGATATCAACTATCCAGTTCTGCCTGTTCCATATCACTCTGAAAATGGCTTTTCCATTACAGAACAGGAAGCAAGAACTGTCAAAGCAAATCAGATCATGTCATCAAAGGGCCAATGAGATGGCTCCCTATTTGTGCCTAACAACAGAACATTTGGGATATCTGGTTGTAGAACCTACGTTTGTATTTATGGCCGTGATTCTCTTAACCATTCTTTGCAATGTTACATTGCGGTTACTTTCTATCAGCCATTGGAGGCTACCGAGGTGAAACACTGACCCCCGTCATTCTTTGAGAAGAGCAGGAAATAAGCATTCTGGCCAGCACCTCTTTCCTCAGCAATAGTTTCTAAGACCTAAGGCTGGGCGTGGGAACTACTGCAGGACACAGAATATCTGCATTCGTCAGAAAGCACTTGGGGGTCATTTGTGTAAGAAATAAAAGTTACGTTCTCTTCAACTGCTGAAGAGATTGCAGTTGGACATATGGGGAATTTCAACAGCGGATGCCTCACAATATGCCTGGCTCTAGTTAATTCTATCCATCTTATTTCCATTACTGCAAAACCCATACATTTTTTCTTGCAAATTTTTAATGTGGAAAATATCTTGTATTTTGGAAAGTGCTCTGGGACACTCCTGTGAAATATGCTAGGAGTGTGCACGTATAAAAGTGATTGTAAGTTTTGCCAGCTTCCAGATTCAGAGCTGGTCGTCCAGTACTTGTCTAGCAGCAATGGCGGCTAAACTTCTTCAGGGGGTGTTCATGGGTGGAGGGGAGGGAAGATAAACTAATCGTCTCTGGGAAACCGTATCCTAATCTGAAGGATTATCAAGCCTAATCAAGCCTGATTCCTTCCCCCTCTTTGATTATTCTTCTGGGTCAGTGGTTAAATTTAAGTCTTTCCTAAACACTTTTTCAAAGGGGCTACTTCCACGGATTGCTAATGATAGTCTATATATTGCCATGAAAGTGCTGAAGCACAACTATTTTATGGAATAAGCTTACCATAAATCATGCACACGCTTCTAATTACCCTCCGAGTCTGAACTACAGATACCAGATTGCTCTTTTCCCTGGCTGGGAGAGTCCCAGAACACAATGTATAGTTAGGAACAGGCAAACAGAGTTCAGAAGCATATCCAGTGTTGAGTTTTTATCTTAATCTCTGGCCTAGAATTCTCAAGCTATCAGTATTTTCCATTTTCAGCTGGGTTAAAATACTATTGAAATAGCTGTTTCACCCACAGTATTTCCACTTCTTGGAACAGCTGCTTCTGAAAATTTGTATACAAGGAACAGGTCACTACTTCTGCTAACCTTACCCTGCCCTCCACCCCCACACAAAGGTATAGCCTGCACCTTATTTTATCCGAAGCAACACACCCACCCCTAACAACATGCAACTGATAGGAGCCGTTCTTCTGCATACCAGCTCTCTTTCGGGTTTGGGGATAAACCCATGGAATGCTCCCCCTGGAAGAGCTGGCTCCTGCCACGTACATCAGGGGTTCTCAATCTTTTTCTCTCCAAGGGCCCCCTCGACATGCTATAAAAACTCCAGGGCCCAGCAGGCGTGGGGGGGGGGCCCTCGGGGCAGGGCCTTGGGCAAAGGCATAGTTTGACTTCTATGGGGGGGGGGTGAGAGGCCAGCGGGGCTTGAGCCACCTCCGCATAGCGGGGTCCAGGGAGGGAGCGCCACCTCCACCCACCAACTCACCTCAGGAGGCCACCCAGCCTGTCTGGGTTGAGGGGGCGGGAGCGACCAAAAATTATAACTCAAAGGTGGGGGGCTTAGCTCAAAAAGTTTGAAAACTGCTTATGGTGCAGGGAGGGGATAGCTAGGGGCTGTGTGCAGGTGGGGGGAGGGGTACCTCAAGGTGCAGGGAGGGGGTAGCTGGGGCTGTGTGCACACAGGGGGTGGCTGTGGGTGCAGGGAGGGGGTGGCGAGGGGCTGTGTGCAGGCAAGGGGTAGCTCAGGGTGCAGCGAAGGGGTGACGAGGGGCTGTGTGAAGTCAGGGGGTAGCTGGTGCTGTGTGCAGGCAGTGAGATAGCTCAGGGTGCAGGGAGAGGGGTATTAGGGGCTGTGTGCTGGGAGGGCTCCCCTGCAGTCCCTGTTCCCGAAGGGGTCTGTTAGCCATAGAGGCAGGCCCCCCCCACCTGCTCTTACTGGCTGCCTCTGCAGAAGCAAAGGGGGCTGGGAGCTGAAGGAGGAGCTTCAACCCAGGGCACCAGCAGGAGATGAGGGAACGCTGCCCGCTGCCTGCTCCATGGCACCAGCTGCCCCGCACTGCCTGGCTTCCTGCCTCCGACCTGGCCAGGGGCAGGGAGAGGAGATGGGGCTGCCCCGGGACTGCCATGCTTTTGCGCTGCTGTTTGGGAAGGGAGGGGAGCAGCAATGCCTTCCATGTCCCCAAGGCTTCTGCCTCACAGGGGGCACCAGAGATCGGGGCTTCAACCCCACGGTGGGCGCCAGTGATTGAGCTCTGGGTTTCAGCCACAGGGCCCTGCAGCTCCCTTGAAAGGGCCCACGGACCCCTGATTGAGAACCGCTGATGTACATGCAAAAAGAACAGGAGTACTTGTGGCACCTTAGAGACTAACAAATTTACAGCCCACTTCATCGGATGCATAGAATGGAATGGTTGGGTCATTACACTAATTTAATCTATTTCCCCATGTTAAGTTATCCTCACACCTTCTATGGGTCACTTCGATTATTACTTCAAAAGTTTTTTTTCTCCTGCTGATGATGATAGCTCATCTCAATTGATTGGCCTCTTACAGTTGGCATGGCTACTTCCACCTTTTCATGTTCTCTGTATGTATAAATATCTTCTGTTTATTCCATTCTATGCATCTGATGAAGTGGGCTGTAGCCCACAAAAGCTTATGCTCAAATAAATTTGTTAGTCTCTAAGGTGCCACAAGTACTCCTGTTCTTTTTGTGGATACAGACTAACACGGCTGCTACTCGGAAAGCTGATGTACGTGATGCAGTTTTACCACCCCTCAGCAAGGAAAGATTCATCTTTAGGAGATTCCTACCTCCTGAGCAAAGAGATTGCTTTTTGTGTCACTTAATGACAATCCCAAAGCCCTGCTGACTTGTATAATTTCTGTGTAGATTGTGGATTCTGTGGACACTCTTGTCACAGTAGCTCAATTCCGTGGAGGACATCTGAAGCGGATACATCAACAGTGCAAGTTCCCTCTGCTAGGAGACCCTACTACAGAGATTCAGCTTTGGGGTCAAGACTAAAAAAATGTAAACTACTGCAGTTTGGGTACCTAGCCAGCCACCATACCACTGTTATTCTCTGCCTCAATTGCCAATTAGCCCATTAGGGCTACCGGGGCAATATTTAGACTGTGTAATAGTGTATTCACGCAATGCTCGGAGATAGACTTTTTTGTTTAAATACATTAAAATAGACCCGTGAATTCCCCCAGATCAAATACACAGCCACACCATCAATTAAAAATTAATCTCGCACACAATCCCCAGAGTCCTGCAGCAGCTCTCTCTACAACCCACTTCCTCAGGAGCCACAGAGAAAAGGTAGGACTTATGGAACACCCTGAAGTCTAAAACTCTGGCTGTTACAGACCAGGGGGAAGAAGACTTGAAGAACACTCTGCCAGCCACACCCTTTCTTATATCTGTTCAGATGCCTCAAAAGACTGCAACTGCGGCAGTGCAGACCAGGGAAAGATGGAATCTCTTACGTAGGTAGGCCCCAGCCCACTTAGGGTTTTATAGATCAAAAGCAACATCTGAAGATCAATCCAGAAACCCAAAGGCAGCCAAGTGCAGGTCATAGAGCACAGGTTTAACATGCTCCCAGAAAGAGACACTGTTTAACAAGTTAGCTGCGAATTCTGAAGCAGTCGGGCAGCAATGAAGCAGTCAACTTTTCCACTGTGAAATCCAATTTTCAGGAATATTTATAATTAATTCCACATTCTGTGCACTGCAAAGCCTCAGCCTAGAACCGTTTTGCATCCATCTTCTAGAAGAGTGATGTCTACTAATGTAAGTGTGCAAAAAAAAAAAAAAAAGCCAATAAAACACACTTTCCCACTTAAAATAAAAACCCTGCATTAAAACATTAGATTTGGCAAGTGCTTAATGGGGTTTAATTACTGTCAGTATTTAAGAAAAATGCATACCAGCTGGAATACTGAGGCACAAAAACTGATGCAATGTGAGAGTAATAAGAGAGACTTTAGGACATTCTTGTGGAGGAAAGTTAACACCACAAAGCACTGACTGTTAGGGTACGTCTATACTTACCCGCTGGTTCGGCGGCAAGCAATCGATCTTCTGGGATCGATTTATCACGTCTTGTCTAGACACGATAAACCGTTCCCGGAAGTGCTCGCCGTCGATGCCGGTAATCCTGCTCCGCGAGAGGAGAAGGCGGAGTCAACGGGGGAGCCTGCCTGCCACGTGTGGACCCGCGGTAAGTACCTTTAAGTTCGAACTAAGATACTTCGACTTCAGCTACGTTATTCACATAGC
This sequence comes from Trachemys scripta elegans, assembly GCF_013100865.1. NCBI lineage: Eukaryota > Metazoa > Chordata > Testudines > Emydidae > Trachemys > Trachemys scripta. The sequence continues at coordinate 8,868,586 of NC_048307.1, read as the reverse complement.
TGCAGTTGCGTATCTTAGTTCGAACTGGGGGCTTAATGTGGACCAGCCCTTATATGCGCAGTTACAGGTCAGAATTAAAATCTGAAAAAACAATTCTTACTCCCGAGATCTTAGTGCTGTAAATAACCACCCCTTATAACAGGAATGCTTTCACATTTTACTGCTATGCCCCTAAAGCAGAAGCTATTCCATGATCCCCTGATAATCAAAAAAATTAAGACTGTAGGCAAAGCCATTCCCCCCACCCCAACCCCTACCTCCCAAAAAACCCAAGAACAGTTTTCACTAGTGCTTCACCTGCAACTGTTCTTTGCTCGGAAAAGAAATCTGGTGCAGCTTCAGGTGTGATGTTCCAGCATGGTTTATTGATTACCTTCTGCAATGGAGATACTTCCCTTGGGCATTTATTGACCAAAGATGTATTGTTGTTACCGGGACAGCAGGCGTTCAATAGATTTCCCCCCTTTTCCCATTTGTAGCGTATACACAGATTTATCAGTCCCCTTTAGTTCTTAAAAGGAGTGATATAAATAAGTAAGTGCGTTACGCAGTAAGTTACGCAGCACTACACGGGGCTGGAAATTTAGCCATTTTGCTAGTACTTGATCTGCAGCACTTCACGGAAACAGCAAAACAGAAGCTGCACTGACAGACACTCTAGAATGAGTATTGATAGAGGCCGTGCGTGACGCAAGCCGTAACAATCTTTTTTATTAAAAAAGGTGGTTGGGCACTAAACTTGCCATAGGATTGCCACAATCCTGGATGAGCTTCCCTTTGTGCTCACCAGGCTGCTGTGATAGATCCAAACCTTGGATCCCACATGATTTTAATCTTGCAGGGTCAGAAGCACTCGCTCTAGGCCTCTAAGCACACTCTCGGGGTGCAGAACCTCTATCTAGCACTCCTTCCTGGGAAACTGGACTCCACAGTCCAATTGCCTAGGCCCTGAAGTTAATGCTGGTCATCCCAAATCTCACCAGTAGCAACAACATGCTCCCCAGAGCTGGACCCTTCGAATTACTATTTCATCCTTCAGAGACTATGTGACAGTTAAAGCAATGGATACACAGACTTTGCAAAGGAATTTCTAAATCAAACACTTTTTACATAAACTAAGCACATGAGATACATAGATCTATGGAAGAATAAAGCATATGCGCTCAAATCCCACCAGTGCCCTCATTGCTCAGAAAGCCCTTTGTGTTTTGGTCAGTCCTTTCAGGGTCTTCCTTTCCCCCGCTCAGTCATGCCTTCTTGTTCCGGTAAGCGAGAACATCTCCCTTTTATAAAAGTTCCAGTCCCCCTCTTGTCAGGTGACCCCCCACCCCAAGGAGCTTCAAATCCATTGTCAGTTGATTTGTTTCTTTGTTACAGCCCACTTGAAGTCCACACTGGGAAAACTGGTGCTCCTTGGCTGCAGCCAGCGGATTGTTTTAAGGTGCTTCCATTTGAATGTAAGACCCTCCAGGATAAAGACTCCTGATTGCTCTCCCAGTGGGCAGAGAGAGACCCTGATAACATCTACTGGATAACCCAGTCCAACATGGAGGTTAAAAAAGGAAGGCACGGTGCATTTCAGAAGCAAAATGATGTGCATAAAACAGAACAGAGTTTGCAGAATGATGGAGACAATCCAGACATACACTAATCTGTCACACAGGGCTTCTGTGAGGAGTAGGCAGTTTATGAACATCATTTTGCAGACATGAACAAATAATTTTCCACACTACAGACTTACGTGGAGCTCACTGAAACAATAATTGAGAGCAACAGTTTGGGGAATGCAAACAGTACTGGACATTTGCATGGATAACAAGAACATCCAGAGTTCTAATTGGAAGGATTAAAAAAACGAGAGTTCTAGAAAGGATATAAACTCCCCTGCTTCTGGGCATAAAGCAATCTCTAACTGAATGGAATTAAGAAGAAATTCCTTATGGGCAAGTCATTCCATAACTGCTTCCTGCAGCATTTCTTGCATCTTCTTCTACAGCATCTGGTACTGGCCAGTGTTTGAGACAGGATACTGAACTATATGAACCGCTAATCTGATCTGGCAATTTTTGTGAGCCTATAATTGCTAGTGTTAATTAGGTGAAGCCAAACACGACAGAAAACTATTTACAATCATTGACAAGGCGCCCGTCCTTTCCCCAAGTAACCAACCAGAGGGTTAAGATTCTGCACCCTTACTGTACTGGCAGAGTTTACCAGATTAGTAGTCAAGACCAGGGAAGAGGTTAGGAAGGACTAATCCTTGGGTGCCAACAAAACCATGTTAAAAACATGATGTACCTCCAAGTAAAGCAGCAAGCACAATTTATACTCTCTCTCAGTGTTATACATCCCAACAGATTTAATAAGAAAAAAATAATTATCAGCCAATATTCCAGTCAGTCTGTTCACAGTCTGCACAGATTCAAGCTAATCAAACCAAGTTGGGAGGAACAAGAAATCATCCTGTCCCCTCGGGCTTGTTAATAGTAGGAAATCTAGGATTCTCTTAGCCTCCTCTACAGCACCAAGCAGGGTTCACACATTAAGATCACATAGGCACAGGAACCATTTCTGTGATGATGGTAGTTGGGGGAGGGAGGGGGGGCGTTTTGCTTATCTTGGTCCTTATATACGAAATATAAGGAGGTGCCAAGCGAAACGCGATTAGGCAGACACCACATCACAAAGTTGCTCAAGACCTATTAAAATATTCTGCATTTTAAATGTCAACAGAAGACTAAGGGCTTGTCTACACTGGCACTTTACAGCACTGCAACTTTTTGCTCAGGGGTATGAAAAAAAACACCCCCCCGAGCGCAGCACGTTTCAGCGCTGTAAAGTGCCAGTGTAGACAATGCACCAGCGCCGGGAGCCGCGCTCCTCGTGGAGGTGAGGTTTTTTTTAGAGTGCTGGGAGAGCTCTCTCCCAGCGCTCTGCCACAACTACACAAGCCACATGCCACGGCAGCGCTTTACCGTTGCCCGTGTAGACTAGCCCTTAGATCTGCCCTGAATCCAATACGTGGGTATGCAAAGTGTCTCACCAAGTTCTGCCAGTCAAATGAAAGACACGTGACGCAGAGAGTAGAACGAAGAAGAGTGCTGGACTGTTAGCTGACCACTTTTCTACTTTAAGGAGGGATTCCAAAAACAAGGGAAGGATCTGGTTACATCTTAGAGAAAGAAGGCTCTTCCTTTCAGCTGCTTCTCTTTTGAGTTCAAAGGAATGCACAAAACAGTATGCCAAGCACGGAGGAAGAGGATGGCTCTGACTTAGCGCTCGTGGCAGATTCGTGGAGAGATTAAATAAAGAGCTGGGTTCAGTTGCTAGGGAAAGCACCTTTTCATTGCAACAAATGGAAAGCAAATTCTGACAATGCTTTTGAGGAGGAAAAGAACACACGCATCTACTGCCTCAGCAGCCCCATGCATGCACACAGTGAAGCCAAAAACATCAGGGAAGAGAAACTGCAGTGTCAAAGGATAAAGGAAAGATTCACAAGTCACAGACAGAGGCTAAATCCCAACCGCAGCTCCCAAAATAGAATCTATTTTATGCTATCAATGAAGCTTTTCAAAATACTGTTTTATCTGCAGGGTTTTTTGTACCGTCTTTAATTACCGAGCGTCACAGAAAAATGTCTGCCAGCCTCATGCAAAAGGAGAAAGGACAGACCCACTCATTATTTCTGGGTTGTTTTTTTTTGCTTTAGAAAAATGACGCTGAATGGGTTTATCCACCAGGGCCTCCCTTTCTGGTTTTTTTTAATGCTCTCTTTTTTCCATGTATGTGTGGCCACAGCCGTTATTAATAAACTTGAAATGATTTCATGAAAGAGACTTCCAAAGGATTAAAGGTTTTGGTTTCAAATCATTCCCAGATCAGCTGTGGAGAGCCTGAGGAGCACCAGGCGCAGACTATTTCTTGTGCGTTCCTTCATGCAACAGGAAAGGGGGATAAAGGCAGTTCTGTATCATAAGGGGACAGGGTAGATGCAGTATTGCAGGAAGAGGGGGGTGCTGCTAGAGAACACATTGGCATAAGAACATAACAATGGCCATAGTGGGTCAGACCCATGGTCCATCTAGCCCAGTATGCCCTCTTCTGACAGCGACCAGTGCCAGATGCTTCCGAAGGAGTGAACAGAATAAGGCACTCTATCAAGTGATTCACCCCATCATCCAGTCCCAGGTTCTAGCAGTCAGGTGTTTAGGGATACCCAGAACATGGGGTTGTGTCTCTGACTATCTTGACTAATAGTCATGGATGGACCTATCCCCCATGAACTTATCTAATTATTTTTTTGAACCCAGTTATACTTTTGGCCTTCATAACATCCCCTTGCAACAAGTTCCACAGGTTGACTGTGCATTGTGAAACACCCTCCAAGAATTCTAATAGAGTGGAGAGGCATGATTTCCTTTTACAGAAGCCATGTTCGTCTATGTGTCTGATAATTCTGTTCTTTACTATAGTTTCAACCAATTTGCCTGGCATTGAAATCAGGCTTACCAGTCTAATTGTCAGGATCACCTCTAGAGCCTTTTTGAAAAAAACTGGCATCACATTAGCTATCCACCAGTCATCTGGTACAGAGGCTGATTTAAGCAATAGGTTACATACCAGAGTTAGTAGTCCTGCAATTTCATATCTGAGTTCCTTTAGACCTCTTGGGTGAATACCATCTGGTCCTGGTGACTTACTACTTCTGCTTTATCAATTTGTTCCAAAACCTCTGACAGTTCCTCAGATTTGTCACACAAAGAGATGCAGAATTATTAAAATAACAGCCATTCAGTTTTGAAGGGCCTGAGTGGATGATATGCAATAACCACAGTATTATGACTAAGGCATTTTAGAGTTTGTGGTCCCGCATTAGACTAAACTGTTTTTTAGAGAGATTCCTCCCCCCACTTCCCCCCAGCAGAGTTAAAGTTGTTTGAGTGTCTTAATTGTACATTTCTTACCTTAACATGTCTGGAGTTTTTTATGTATAAGCTTAACTCTGAATTTCCTCTGTTTATAATGCTTGATTTGGGGATAACTGCAACGTCTGTGGAATGATTTTTGCCTTAAGTTACTCAAGCATACTCTCAACTTTAACTCCAGCTTAACATAGTTTGTCTGGGAATTTCCTAAGTGTTTTATAATGTCATAACCCTGAAACAAGAAACTCAACGTAAAGGCTACCGTGCAATATTTCCAATAATTTGAAGACAGGTAATATTAAACGAACATTTTAACGTTTTTAAACTCCTAAGGGCAGATTCACTGGTTCATCAAAACAGTCAAACTCCATGAGTCATTTGGGTTTACAGCGGTGTCGCATCATCAGATCAGCACAGGCCAGCTGAGCATACTGGTAAAATCTGGCCCTTAATTTGCAACTGATTTATGGGCTTAGAGGGTGGCCTTAGTGAGACCAGCAGTATGTGCCAGGGGGCAGGGAACTAGAGTCCCAGTGTCTCTGTGCTTTCAGAACTCCCGGCAGCACTGCCTGAGTGTGCAATGGAATCGAGGCTGCAGTACCACGGAAAGGCTTTCAAGACATCATGTGGCCACAGAACATCTGAAGTGACAGCTGGGCCAAGCAGTCTACCAATGAGAGCTGTTGGCATGTGAGTCCAGCCTCCCTCATATCCCTAACTCATGACAACTAACAGAATTGAATGCAAATTAGCTGCAGAGGTGATAATTGGTTAAATTATCCCATATGTCACAATGGCCCCACTTAGTAGTTGCCTGAGCTTGTCTGTTGCTTATAGAACCATAACCATTAGATACAATCACTAATAACTTATCTTAGTTACAACTTAATCTTTTAAAATATTGCCCGTGGACCAGATTTAAATTATTTTGACGATATAGAAAGATTTAAGAGCCTGCATTATTCTGGTGAGACCATTTGGGACAAAGAATGAAAATGCTAAATGTTTTAAAGGACTCAGTTTTTAATTAATTTTTAACAAACTAATTAACAGATTCATTTGTATAGTCTCAGAAGACTCATTCTAGACCAGGGTTCGGCAACCTTTCAGAAGTGGTGTGCTGAGTCTTCATTTATTCACTCTAACTGAAGGTTTCGCGTGCCAGTCATACATTTTAACGTTTTTAGAAGGTCTCTTTCTAGAAGTCTATAATATATAGCTAAACTATTGTTGTATGTAAAGTAAATAAGGTTTTTAAAATGTTTAAGAAGCTTCATTTAAAATTAAATTAAAATGCAGAGCCCCACGGACCGGTGGCCAGGACCCGGGCAGTGTGAGTGCCACTGAAAATCAGCTCGCGTGCCGCCTTCGGCACCTGTGCCATAGGTTGCCTACCCCTGTTATAGACTCAAAGTTTGGGGAAGGATACTTGGTATTTTTCATGCAACACAGAGGTTAAATTCCTGGCTTTAAGGACAAAACAGAAATTGGTCTTAACTACGGTGTCTCTACCAACGCCTCCATAATGGGTTCTTCTTCACCAAGGCGATCAACCATCCCAAAATGTAACAGCAAGTTAAAATGCATTTTCATGAAAGTGCAAAGTGGACTCCTGCACCATAGCTACCATTTCTTGCTCTGTTAATAAGACAACCAGAACGTGGTAACTCTGTTTGCCCTAACCTCAGTAGTGGGGGGAAGGGAGATGCTGAACTAGTCCAGGGTGTACATTTATAGACCAAAAAGAGCAGTGAAGGGGGAGAAAGCAGCTTGCTTCTAGATCTGCCCTGCCTCTAATAAAAGCTTCACTTGAATGCACACGTCCATTTCATGATTGCAGCACTCTGGAATACTGATAGCTAGGCAGGAGCTGCTCGCATGCACAGGGCTGCAGATTCAGGAAGCAGCTGAGTGGCTCAGGCTTTTATTTTCTGTACCCTTAGCACTAAGTTTGCTTACGAGGGCACATGATCCAACCATGGACACTCCAACTCCATACCAAGCAGCATGGAACCTTCTGTTGATTAAGGCATAAAGAGGGTTAGAAAGGAAAGGAAAAACTAAAAAGGATTACACGGAAAAGGGGTGAAAGGGACACACACAAATGACAATGGTGTCCAGACGTGGAGCACGGGGGCACAGTGCTGAGCAAGGTACCGATTCACTGAAATGAGGTCACCAAGACAGAGGATAGAAACCCTGATAGGGTTCCTGATGTTCTTCTGCCTCTCTCGATTTCCCCTTATGAGATACACAACTCAGTTTGCATCTTGCATTTCTTGACCTCGGGTTACTATCTCTCTGCATTGTTCTTTCCCCTACACCCCCTTTCCCCATGCTAGAGCAGAGCTGGGGCAAGGCTGAATTACCTGCCCTAAACCCTTTCACCTATTCTCTTTGAAACTTTTTTTTTTTTTTTTTTTTAAAGGAGTTAATACACAAAAATCCATTTACAATTTCAGCTTAAAAGCCTACACTGTCCCATGTGTTTCATGGCACCCCTGTGTACCCTGAACGGAGAACTCACCCAGCTTCAACTCCTCAGCTAGCCAATGCTCTGTCATCCAAAAAAGTTGGCAGTGCCACCTCCCAGCTGAGAGTGGGAAATTTTGCTTTGCCACGCTGGTTAATTAAACAGAGGAAGAGGGCTAGATGACAGTATATGCTTTGTTTTATTCTAAGTACAGTATGAGCTTTTTGAATGCCCTTGTGTTCTCCCCGGCTCTGCGGAGATGCCATTGCTGAATACAATCAGCAGCCTTGTGGGAACGAGGAAGCTCTACTGTTCCTGACTTGCAGAATCATGTCCTGATGGGAAATGGAACAGTGGAATTAGACTGTTTGGACACTGAAGGAACAGGCATCAGAAGTACTTTGGCTGTGGCACGGGGAAAAGGTGTAGTTAGTTCATTGTCTGGCTCTGTTCTGGGCAAAAACTATTCAGTGCTGGGAGAAGTCAGGAAAAAGGCAACTTTTTTTGGGGTGGAGGGGGGTGGAGGTTTAAATCAGCGACTGAACCTAGCTGGGTTCAGAATTATTTGGAAACTCCTGAGAGCCTGCAGGTAGAGGGGAGGGGCAGTGGGGATGTTCACCTAAAGGATGGCAGCAACGCAGGGCAGTTCACAGAGTAAGGAAGTCAAAGAGATGCATAAAGATGAACCAGTGAAGCTCTGGTAACCCACTGTGGTCCTAGTGCTGCTACTCCTTCAAGGGAGAAGAGTTTGTACTAGTCAAGCTCAGGCAAGTACTGGGGAAAACTGGCTTGCAGCTTTGCTGTTTTAAGGCTGCTTCCTGGCAGCAGGAAGCTCTCAACTCCCTTCTTCTGCCCCCATCCCATTTTCTGGCTGTGTACAAATTAAAATCTTCAGGAATGTGACTTCCCTGGTTATTATACCTGTTACAGTCTCCCACGTTAGAGCGACACTCCAGTCCTCCTCAACGTAAGCACTGCCAAAAGCAGCAAGAGTGGACATAACTGATACGTTATACCAGTAACTTTGTACCTTTCAGGCACTTTACAAACATTCACTCATCCATCCACACCCAGAGTCACGATACCCATATCTGATTGGTAATCAGGCACAGAGAGCAAGCGATTTCCCCAAAAGTCAAACAAGGAGCCAGACACAGAACTGGGAATAGATCCCTGGAATCCCAACTCCCATCCGCTGCCCTAAATACACACCTCATTCCTCTTTACTGCATGCCTGTCCTGCTACCCAGATGCCATGATCATTGTTCTTAGCATTCCCGACTGGAGAAGCATCTTTACTAGAAGTCTTTCAGTTTTTTCTTTGTTAAAGGGAATGCTGGGGTCCTTTACCAGAGCAATTTGGCTGGCCCTGATGAAAGGAAACGGTTGTGCTGTCTTAAACCTGCACCTATGCTGATCTGTAAACAGAGCTCATACGGTGGAGAGCTCCTAACACAAGGTATTAATACTCAACAGTGATTGCAATAGTCCATGATTGGTTAATCACTTACCGTGGGGTCGGTCCAGAGAGAGCATTTTGCACAATCCTGGCAAGGGGCCCCTGGTGATCGAGGGTGTTGGCAGAAGTGGTCATACCCATTAATGGAGGCTCGACAGAGGTAGCACATTTGGGCACCACAACGACAGGACATGCGGTTGCAACCCTCAGATTTAATTAGGCCAGTCCCACACTTATGACATTTTCTAATTCGGGCTGCAGTCATTTTTTCTTCTCTGCAACACAAGAGGGGTAAAAGGGAAAGAAGTTGGAAGCGGTATGTTTGCTTTGCCTACTCTCAGCGTGAGTAATGAGAACCCAGCTCTCTCAATAGCACTTTCCCTAATTTCCCCCTCACTTCTTAGACAGTCCTGTTTCTCCCTACTTCGTCTCCAAAGCCTCATGTTGTTCCAAGGAGGTCTGGGCTGAACTGTATTTGGAGTAGGAAACAAATTGAGGAGTAGAAAACAAATTGAGTGAAAGGAAGTTAATCACCGGTTACATTCTACAGGCTTAAATCTGGTTTCCAAGTGAGCCAAAATGCAGCATGGCTAAGCTGTGGCTTGGAAAGAATTTCAAACCAAAGTCAAAGGTGCAAAGGGCACGTGGATTCTTGACTTGGCTGCACAGAAATATAGTCAAGGAGATAAAGGTGCAGGGAAAGCAAACTGAGTAATGTCATTCACTAACTCCAGCGTTTGTGTCTGGCTGTTGCTTTGGTTACCAAGTTGCCATGAACATATATTTCAATTTTTAGTCGGCTAGGCCTGAGATTTTTGGACATTCCTTTTCTTTATTCACCAGAAATTAAAGAAAAATCAAGTCTTTCCTATGGAGAATGGGCATTTTATCCCTCTTGAGTCTACCCCCATTCCCACACAGACTCTCTAGATGTTACTGTTCAAAGATATGCACATAGGCTTTATGATAGCACAGAATACAAGCTGGAATCCAGAACATTATCTGGAAGTGTTTGGTCCCAACAATGGCACTGCACAACCCTTCCCTCTGGGAGATGGTTTGCGGACGATGGACATAATTCTAGGATTATAATTCTTGGGGTATAATCCACTGGAAGGACTCCATTAACTATATTATCTTGGTGTGGGAATTGGAAGGAAAAGTCTTGGCAATTAGTTCCTGTCACCATGAGGGCTGAGAAATCTATTTCTGATTATGAGATCCAGGCCAGGCTAAATTCGCCACCTAGGAGAAAGCGATACTAGGAAAGTCCAAATCAATAGGTTGGAGACTGAGGAAAGTATCACAGTAGCCCAGTGGAGGTGCTGCACTGATATTGAAAGAGATGGATTCTTTTGCCTCGGCTGCATATGGAACAAGCTACATTTCCATGGGGGGGTGGGGTGGGGTGTGTGTGTGTGTGTGTCAGTCAATCTAGTGGACTTGTGATGTGGACACAAGTTCAGCACACAATCAGCCTGATCAAAGCTGTCTGGAGCTCATCAGCAGAGGCTGTGTTGTATTGAGGTGCACTAGCAGAGTAGTGTGGAGGCAACCTTCACGGTCACAGCCCATAATATTCCTTGCTTTCGCCAGCATCATTAATTTCTCACAATTCAATTAACATCAACTTCAGACCTAGCGTAAGTTTTAGACTGTAGTGGATAATGAACTAGGATCCACACCCTCTCTGAATTTCATCCAAATACTTGGATCTGTATTAGGAATGGACAGAAAAAGCAGTCCATGGAACTGAATCTGCTCCGATTGCTGCTCCTCCCTCGGTCTCGTAACAGGATGCTGTTTGTACATTTTTGGAAACTCTGAACAAGGCAGGAAGCTAGGCCCGAACTCCAGCTGTGCTTCCTTTTCCTTATATTCAACAGGAAGCTTTGTCGTCTTCACACGTGAAATCTCATCTGGACAACTACTGAAGGCAAAACTCTAAAAGGTTTTAAAGCTACTTTTCCCTTCTTATCTGGGACATGACAGTCACAATACTCTGACTTCCCCTTTTCTACTGGGAAAGGAGTGGCAGAAAGATACTGAATGATGCCCACGAAAGTTAATATTTTGCTGAAAATATATGTACCGAGGGATGAATGAAGAGGCTTCACTGGGACTCACAATGCTAAAACCTCCACAGTTCAATTCTAGTATTGAAACTTGATTTCTGCCTGCCCCAAGCACACTAAATACCAGATCAGAGATGACAAGATACAATATTACTAGAGACTGGGATACACCCAAGAGAAAAAGAGACCAAATTAACAGCAGCAGGCTGTTCTAATTCCAATATGCCAGACCAGCAGTTTTATATCGCAACTCCCACTTACTTTCTACAATTAGAATCATAGAATTGTAGGACTGGAAGGGACCCCGAGAGGTCATCTAGTTCAATCCCCTGCACTCCAGGCAGAACTAAGTATTATCTCGACAATCCCTGACAGGTGTTTGTCGAGTCTGCTCTGACAAATCTCCAATGACAGAGATTCCAGAATATTTTGGCTGTCGCTATTGTATGGACAGAGATCAGACTCCAAAAGAGATTTTATGAAACTCCTTACGTTTTAGCATCTGCATTTCAAATAAAGGTCCATAAAAATCTTCACAGAATAATCCCTAGCTTGTAACAGCATGTAAAACGTGTGTGTGTGTGTAAGTAAATGTATGTGCATGTATGTGCACATCTCCTATGCAGAAGAGTAGGCCAGATGCGGGAGAGTTTTGTGTAAGTGACACCTAGGCAAACTGCACTGCATCATCAGTTTAGATTAGCACTGAACATTAACGAGCGACCTGGTGACAAACTAAGGATTATTGTGTCTCTGTGCACCCCTCCTCCGTGTGTATGACACAACATAACCGGCCAGATGCAGTATTAAGGTTTCATTTCCTCTGAATGAGCAGGTACTAGCTGTTGCAAGATTAAATGAATCAACAGTGTTCTGGTATAGAAACTCCCATCATCGTGATTTACCTCACAGACTACATTGCTGAAAATCATTCATGGATATTCTATCACAGAAGCCTGGTACCTGTTCATTTTTCATGTCCCCAGAACCCTCTCAGTGGAATGTAACTATACCCACACAAAGTCAAGGGCCTTATTAATACACAAACAAGGGCTCTCTTTATGTATTCATACACACAATACTTTTTACTGAATTTAGTGACACAGATGGTTTCTTGCCTAACCCACATTAGAAGCTAGAATAAGTTTCCAGTTTTTCCAGATTCAGGAAGTTACTTACATAGATGTTCTATATTTTATGTCATCCTTCTCAGCCAGCTGTTCACAGGTAAGATTCATGTGCTCCTTCCATAGCCCCTGGCACTTCCTGCAGGTTTCCTGAGGAGAACAACATGTGTTAATGGGACGAGACCATCCCAGACACTTCACTGAATAGCAAAGCTTGTGAGGGTGCTCCCCAAACTGCATAGACTTGCGCTGAAAGATCAGGCCTACAACATACAGCAGAGATTCACCAGCAGCAGCCGAGTTTGGCAAACCATCAGCACGCAGCTAGAGACCCCAATGATGGGGAAAGTGCAAGAGGAATTTGGGAGCTTCCCACTATTACAATAATCGCTTAACAATGGGCTCTAGGTAAGAAGCCGTCACCAATAGCTATGTAAGACGTGGCCAGGAACGCTTAGCTGAACAAGTTTCGGGGTGAGTGGTTGCCTGCCATTTTTAACGGGTGAAGCCTAGGAGAAGTTTAGAGGGACTAAGATGTACATATGGTGCTAACTGCAGCTGTCTTAGTCAACGTGAGGGGAACTCCAAAATGGTGCTAACCCTCCCCAACTTGAGAGGATGCTCATCATGAGAAATGGAGGGTTTCCATAGCATGGTCATAATGAAAAGCCTCGCACCACTTCTCAGGTGGACTGGAATCTCCATGTCACCCAGCCCACAAAGCAAATCAAGGTCCGGCTTAGCAAGCCCCCACAAAATTAAGAGAGCAGTCAACTTTAAATACACCAGTGGCCTGATGCTTAAAGGCAGCATGTGGGCAGACAGTTGTAGAATGGAGAAGGAATCTGAGCCAATTATTATGAATCCTTAACCAGAGCAGAAGTGATAATTTAACCAGAAGTTTGGAATAAACCCATCCTCTCTTCCCTGTAGATTCTCTCTTTTCCAGTCTGGGGTTTGTAAACCCACTGGGGTCACGAAAGATGTCAAAACAGGGTAGGGAGGGAGTCTTGACACTAACTAATCTATTTCTATTTGAGGGATGAAAAGTGAGCCATTAGCATCCTCTGATCAGCAAACAGTTAAAAAATATTTGATATGTATACCTATATATATATATATATGCTCATTTCCTGGCTGACTAACCTGATAAATTACCACAGTTTCCATATATGGGGTAGAAGCAGTAGCTCGGAGCCTGAAGAGAAGATAGCCAAGTCCAGTGCAACTCAAAATACAACCCATTTCCTCTTGACACCCCATGTCTTTCCAACCAGGATTCAATTATTACTGACTGTTTAACAACTCCAGGGGTCTCATTGTATCATAGATAATACCTTTCTGAGGAATCAGATACTACTCAGTCTCATGCCAAATCATTCCACTTGCTTCTCAACACTGGTGTTTTGCTAACATTGCTCCCATCCTTGCCTCAAACACTGTAGATACCTAACCCTCCCCCCCCCCCCATCTCCCTTCAGGGGCATTGGAATTGGGAGGGGCCAGGGGACCACGGCCGCCCCACTTTTTACCAGCCATAAGGCGAGCAATGGGGGGTAGGGGGCAGAGAGGAGCAAACAGGGGATAGGGCCTCAAGGAGAAGGTGTGAGGTGGGAGGACAGGACCACGGTTCAGGTGCCGGTGGCCCCCCCATTTTTAGGGAATCTTCTGCCACTCCTGTCTCCCTTAGACCACAGAGACTTCAATTTACTTCCAAATAGAATTCTCATCTTCTGCTCCCAGGAGGACTTGTTCCTCCACAACTAAGGGGCAAGAGATGGTGCTGCACTCCCAGTAAAGGGAGTTAAAATGTGTCCAGTTTCTCCTCTTAGCTTCCACCATGCCTAAAGAAATGGCAATTATTGCCTTATACACTGCTGGGATCCTTCACAATCAATATTTGCACAAGTGAGCTGTTAACCAATACAAGAGGTAGGTTAAGTGCAGCTGAAATTTAATTCTAATGAGCTCTCCCCCAAAGATACTCTGCATAGCTTTTGCAAACATTCCCTATTGTTTCTACCACTATGAATCTGGCCTGATGGGCCACCTAATAGTCTCATGGCGTTTCACCAAGATCACAGGCCTGGACATTTTGCACTGAGCTCTGTTATAGGAATTGAATTGACTAGCTCAGCTATTGAGTGTTTACATGTACTAAGGCTACAATTTTGTCATGGAATCCGTGACTTCCAAAGACCTCCGTGACTTCCGTGACTGCGGGGGCTCCCCCAGCTCCAAGCTGCCGTGGGTGGCTGGGGAACCCTGCTGCTCCTGACCGCGGATACCCCACAACTCAGAGCCACGGGTGGCGGGGGACCCTGGAGCTCCAAGCCCCCACTGGTGGTGGGCCCCAGGAGCTGCCAGTCAGCCCCTGCAGCTGCCCCGTGGCTCCCCATTGTGTCACGGATATTTTTAGTAAAAGTCAAGGACAGGTCACGGGCCTCCATGAATTTGACTTTGTTGCTTCTGACCTGTCTGTGACTTTTACTAAAAATATCTGACAAAATCTTAGCTTTAATACTAAGTAACCATTGGTCTCTGATCATTGCTCAGTTTGAACAGTGAAAGTCTAGCCCATTATTAAGAAGCCTTTTGCGCTTTACAAAGCAGCTCTGTTTCATAAAGAGAAAGTGCATTTCTTTACTGTCTCTGTTTTCTTATATGCAGCACTCCAGGCTGAATTTTACAGCCAGCCTGAATTATTTATTTGTATTACAATAGCACCTACATGTCCAAACCAAGATTGCCTAATCTGTGCGGCCCAACATACAACCACACGAAAAGCCCCCCTTACCCCAAACAGCTTACACTTTAAAAGGATAAGGGCAAAAAGTGTGAGGATAAACAGAGGCACAGAGGAGATGTAACTTGCCCAGTGTCACATCAGGAACAGAATCCAGTTTGCCGACTCCCAGGCCAGGGGACAATGCCGCCTACTTATAGTTCTGTTCATCCTGGCGCCTAACTTGGGAAAGTTAATTTTGTGGTATGTTTCCAAGACAGTGAGTTTATTTTTGTTTGGTATTTATTTTACCTGGTTTTCTGCATTCCTTTAACTCATCCATTCACCTGCTATTTTAGCAGTTTAGGTTCTCTCTGTTACCAGCACCGAGCTTTCAGTGTAACAGTCAACTTGTCTAGATTAGCCAATAAACACACTGTCCTCTAAAAGGCCATTGCATTACTGAACAGTTCCAGAATGACTATGGATAATAAGGGGGACATTAAGTACTGATTATTTGGTTGCATCTGCCCAAGCTTGCCAGGTAGGGTGGGACAATTCACTAAAACATTGAGCAGGGAGAAGAGAAAGGAGGATGTGCTGGAGAACCCTTCAATCACGTAATGTAATCTTTTCACTGTACATCTATTGAAGGTAGTGGCTCCTGTTTCCTGCAGGCTGACAGGAAGCTGCTGTGATTAGCACAAACATGTTGCGGCTCAGGATGACCCTTTGTTTCCAGGAGAAGAGAAGTAGTTACACAGCTTTCCTATTTGGGGCCAGAGGTAAGGCTAGCACGTTCGCATTCAGCAGAAAGATCAAAACAGACAATCCCTTGCCAGTTATTCCAAGACGCTGCATGTGCAAAAGTCTAATTGCAGCCCTCTAAATGGCTTGATACTTGTGCCAGAATGAACACTAAGGGTACTTCCAGTCTACCCGCCGTATCAGCGGATAGCGATAGATTTATCGGGGATTGATATATCGCGTCTATATCGATCCCCGAACGCGCTCCCCGTCGACTCCGGAACTCCACTGGAGCGAGCAGCGGTAGCGGAGTTGATGGGGGAGCCGCGGCTGTCGATCCTGTGCTGTGAGGACCCAAGGTAAATCGATCTAAGATACTTCGACTTCAGCTACGCTATTCACATAGCTGAAGTTGTGTATCTTAGGCCTTGGCTACACTTGCGAGTTACAGTGCTGTAAAGGCTCCCCCGGCGCTGTAACTCACTCCCCGTCCACACTGGCAAGGCATTTGCAGTGCTGTATCTCCACGGTTGCAGCGCTGCATGTACTCCACCTCTCCGAGAGGAATAGCGAGTATTGCGCTGCGGTGCCAGTGTGGCCGCCCAATGCGCTGTGACTGGCCTCCAGAATTATTCGGCAGTATCCCACAATGCCTGTTCTAGCCACTCTGGTCATCAGTTCAAACTCTACTGCCCTGGCCTCAGGTAACCAGTCATGTGACCCACCCTTTACATTCCCCGTGAATTTTAAAAATCCCCTTCCTGTTTGCTCAGCCCGGCGTGGCGTGGAGTGCTATCAGCGAATCTTTCCAGGTGACCATGCCTCCACGCACCAAGCGAGCCCCAGCATGGAGCAATGGCGAGTTGCTGGACCTCATTAGTGTTTGGGGGGAGGAAGCTGTACAGTCCCAGCTGCGCTCCAGCCATAGGAATTACGATACCTTCAGGAAGGTATCAAAGGACATGATGGAAAGGGGCCATGACCGGGACGCCCTGCAGTGCAGGATCTAAGTGAAGGAGTGTCTACCGCAAAGCCTGCGACGCAAATGGCCGCTTGGGTGCTCCCCCCGCGACCTGCCAATTCTACAAAGAGCTGGATGCAATACTTGGGGTTAACCCCACCTCCACTCTGAGCACCACCATGGACACTTCAGAGCCGGTGGGGGGAAGGGGGGAGAGGAGGAGGAGGAGGAGGAAAACGGGAGTGATGGTGGTGGGCTGGATGAAGAAACCCCGGAATCCCTGGAGCCATGCAGCTAGGAGCTCTTCTTGAGCCAGGAGGAAGGTAGCCAGTCGCAGCGGCCGGTACTTGGTGGAGGACAGACAGAAGAGCAGGTTCCCAGTAAGCGGTTTTTTTTTTTTTTCCGGGAAGGAATTTTTTCGGTGCGGGCTCTTTGGGAGAGAAGAGTTAGGCATGCATGCCTAGATGTGGAATGGTGCATTGATGTGGTTTATCACATCGCAGTAATCTGCCTCGGTAATCTCCTCGAATGTCTCATCCAGAACGTGTGCAATGCGCTTGCGCAGGTTTATCGGGAGAGCCACTGTGGTCCTTGTCCCAGCCAGGCTAACGTGTCCGCGCCACTGTGCCGCGAGGGGCGGAGGGACCATTGCTGCACACAGGCAAGCTGCATATGGGCCAGGGCGGAAGCCGCATTGCAGTAGAAGACCCTCCCTTGCTTCACAGGTCACCCTCAGCAGCGAGATATCGTCCAGGACGAACTCCTGTGGAAAATGTTGGGACAGTGTTCAGCATAGGTGCCCCCTGAAGCTGCTGGCTCTCCCGAAGGCACAGAAACCCAGAGGACAGTGCAACCCTGAAACAATCAGTCCCCCTTACTCACCATTTTGAGGCTCCCGTGGGATGTGTGCGCTCTGTTTCGGACGGGAAAATTATGCTATTGTGTAGACTCTGTGTTTTCTACTTGTTAAGTGCGGGGGGAATCATTACTCTGTCTGGTATAAAACAATGCTGCCTCTGTTAAATGTTGTATTTTGCCTATACAGCTGCATCAACCTTGAGACCTCAGCCGTCCCTCTTATCACCTGCTCAGAGACTGCAAAGACTCAGGAAGAGACCGCGAAAAAGCAAAGAAGACATGCTGCAAGAAGTGATGCAGCAATCTATTAAAGAGAAAAAGAGAATGAGAAAGCACAGGACTGGAGGGAGAGAGAAAGCAGGATCCGCCAGGAAAACGCAGCGCACCAGCGGCAAAGCACTGATAGGCTCATAAGCATCCTGGAGCGCCAAGCAGATGCTATCCAGGAGCTGGTAGCCATGCAGAAAGAGAAGCAGTACCGCAATTGCAAACGCTACCGCCCCCTACAGCCCTTGTCCCAAAACTCTTTCCGTTGTGCCCCACTGTCACCTCCAATCCACTTTCCCCAACTTCCATGTTCTTCACACCACCCGCTGCCTCCAACACCAGTATCTTCACCACCCAGCCCTGAAAACCATGACCCTTACCCTCTGCACTCAACCCCCATCACCATGCAGTATAGCTGTCCTGAAGTGCAGCACTCACTGCAGAGCACACCAGACAGGACATATGCGAATCTGTGATTGTACCGTTCCCCACTCCACCCCCTTGTTTCTTTTCAATAAATTTTTTTTTTCTTTTCAATAAATGGATTCTTTGGCTTTGAAAACATTCTTTATTATTGCATAAAGACTCCTTAGCCCAGGAAATAAACAGGCACTGCAAGTCTGCTAAGCAGACACTGATTCCTAAAGATTGGAACTACTGCACTTCACCCCTGTGCAGGGTACCAGATATCACTGCTGGTTTTCAGCCTCAAATTGCTCCCTCATGGGATCCCTAATCCTTGCAGCCCAGCGCTGGGCCCCTGTAATAGCCCTGCTCTCTGGCTGTGCAAATTCAGCCTCCAGGTGTTGAACCTCGGAGGTCCATGCCTGAGTGAAGCTTTCAACCTTCCCTTCACAAATATTATGGAGGGCACAGCACGCGGATATAACCGTAGGGATGCTGTTTTCGGCCAAGTCCAGCTTCCCATACAGAGATCACCAGCGGGCCTTTAAACGGCCAAAGGCACACTCCACAGTCATTCAGCACCGGCTCAGCCTTTAGTTGAACCGTTCCTTGCTGCTGTCCAGGCTCCCTGTGTAGGGTTTCATGAGCCACGGCATTAACAGGTAAGCAGGATCTCCAAGGATCACAATGGGCATTTCAACTTCCCCTACCGTGAACTTCCGCTCTGGGAAAAAAGTCCCGGCCTACATCTTCCTGAACAGCCTAATGTTCCGCAAGATGCGTGCGTCATGCACCTTTCCGGGCCAGCTTGTGTTAATGTCAATGAAACGCCCACGGTGATCCACAAGTGCCTGGAGAACCATAGAGAAATACCCCTTCCGATTAACGTACTCTGATCCTAGGTGGGGTGGTGCCAGAATAGGAATGTGCGTCCCATCTATCGCCCCTCCACAGTTAGGGAACCCCATTTGTGCAAAGCCATCCACTATTTCCTGCACCTTACCCAGAGTCACAGTTCTTCTGAGTAGGATGCGATTAATGGCCTTGCAAACTTGCATCAACACGATTCCAATGGTCGACTTTTCCACTCCAAAGTGGTTTGCGACCGACCGGTAGCTGTCTGGAGTTGCCAGCTTCCAGATTGCAATAGCCACCCGCTTCTCCACTGGCAGGGCAGCTCTCAATCTCGTGTCCTTGCACCGCAGGGTGGGGGCAAGCTCCTCACACAGTCCCATGAAAGTGGCTTTTCTCATCCGAAAGTTCTGCAGCCACTGCTCGTCATCCCAGACTTCCATGACGATGTGATCCCACCACTCGGTGTTTGTTTCCCGAGCCCAAAAGCGGCGTTCCATGGTGCTGAGCATGTCTGTGAATGCCACAAGCAATTTCGTGTCGTACGCGTTACGCAGCTCGATAGCATTGTCGGACTCGTCCAGGGGGAAATTCCAAAAAGCCGGACATGTGCGGGAAAATAGGGAGGGGTCGTGGGGCTTGGATCCGTGCTAGGGCCGGAGCTGGAGTTGCTGGGGCCGGAGCCGCTCGGCCGGTGGCCCGGGGCCTGAGCCGAACTGGAGCTGCCGGGGCCGGTGCCCTGGGGCCCGAGCTGAGCCGAGTCGGAGCCGCTCGGCCGGGGCCAGTGCCCGTGTCCCGGGGCCCAAGCCGAGCTGGAGCCGCCGGGGCGCTCCGCTGGAAACCGGGGCCAGCGCCCCAGGGCCCGAGCCGAGCAGGGCCAGAGCCACAACCACTCAGCCGGGGCCAGTGCCCTGGGGACCGAGCCGAGCTGGAACCGCCGGGGCCGGGGCCGGAACCGCCGGGGCCGGGGCCGGCACGCTCGGCTGGAACTGGGGCTGGCGCCCCAATGCCCAAGCTGAGCCGGGGACGGATTGGGCCACGCCTCCTCGCGCCCCGCTGCCCCAGCTTGCCTGCCTCCCTGTTTCAGGCTTCCCGCGAACATTCAACTCGCGGGAAGCAGGGGAGGGGGGAGGAGCAGGGGGGCGGAGTGTTCAGGGGAGGAGGCGGAGTTGGGACAGGGACTTTGGGAAAGGGGCGGAGTTGGGGTGGGGAAGGGGGCGGAGGCGCTTGGAGTGTCCTCTTTGTTATTTTAAAAAATGGTAACCCTAACAAAACAGCAGTGATAAAATTAGCCTGCTTACCCCTTCCCCCAACCCACACAAAAAGCTTTTCAAGATCCAATCTACAGATGATCTGGCAAAGCTAAAAATTCAACACTTCTACCAATCAGCCTCCACCCCTGCTTGGCAAGCCAGCGCTGTTCACACTGTCATTATCTGATCAACACTGACTGTTATAGATTCAGGCCAGATAACTGCTGCATGGAGTGAAATGTAAGAAGACAAAGAGAGATGCCTGACTCACTGCCCACAGCATTCCTGCATGCTTGCTCCCTCTCACTGCATAAGAATTTACACAAGGCCATTTACTGATCAAGCAAAATGCAGAAGAAATCAACGGCAGGCTCCACCACTGGTCTGTCATCACCACCCTCCCACTCTCAGTGGCAGCTGTAAGGGGGGCCCTGTAACTTGCCGTAGCGTGTATGCTGGTTAATTAAAGTGCTGTGTTGTGGCCATTCAATGACATCTTAATACTGCTGCTCTGGGAGTCCGGCACGTTTCCCAAAATATGTGAATGACAACTTGGGATACTGTAGCAGCTACTCCTGTGTGGACTCTATATCTAAGAGGGTTCGATTATCTACTGTAAACAGAGTACAGAATTAGGGTAAAGGTAGGTTGACCAAACAGCAAGTGTGAAAAATTGGGACAGGGTATGAGGGGTAATAGGAGCCTATATAAGAAAAAGACCCAAAAATCGGTACTGTCCCTATAAAATCGGGACATCTGGACACCCTAGGTAAAGGTAAACTGGATTTTGAATTTACTGAGTGCCCCAGCGACAGAATCTCTGCTGCCTCATGCATCCTGAATGGTGATTGGATTTTGAGAGTTTCATTGACAGGCAGTGAGGACCACAGTGCTCTCAGAGTAGCATTTTAAGGCTGGTCTACACAAAGCTGAACTCATTCATTGAACTAAGGGTACGATTTTTAAAGCAGTTAATTGAGAAGTGCAAGCGAGCAGGGCCGTCTCCAGAATTTCTGCCGCCCCAA